>NC_134095.1:41976105-42099105 GCF_000715075.1 Nicotiana tabacum
TCCTTTAGTCAGCATCAGGGTTTTAAACCCTAAACTGAACTTTTTTCCCTTCAGCCAGCATTAGGGTTTTAAACCCTAAACTGAGCTTTTCCATGCAATCAGCATTAGGGTTTTAAACCCTAAACTGAATTTTTCCTTTAGTCAGCATTAGGGTTTTAAACCCTAAACTGAACTTTTTCCATTCAGCCAGCATTAGGGTTTTAAACCCTAAACTGAGCTTTTCCATGCAATCAGCATTAGGGTTTTAAACCCTAAACTGAGCTTTTCCATGCAATCAGCATTAGGGTTTTAAACCCTAAACTGAATTTTTCCTTTAGTCAGCATTAGGGTTTTAAACCCTAAACTGAACTTTTTTCCATTCAGCCAGCATTAGGGTTTTAAACCCTAAACTGAATTTTTCCTTTAGTCAGCATTAGGGTTTTAAACCCTAAACTGAACTTTTTCCATTCAGCCAGCATTAGGGTTTTAAACCCTAAACTGAGCTTTTCCATGCAATCAGCATTAGGGTTTTAAACCCTAAACTGAATTTTTCCTTTAGTCAGCATTAGGGTTTTAAAACCCTAAACTGAACTCTTTCCTTTCAGCCAGCATTAGGGTTTTAAACCCTAAACTGAGCTTTTCCATGCAATCAGCATTAGGGTTTTAAACCCTAAACTGAATTTTTCCTTTAGTCAGCATTAGGGTTTTAAACCCTAAACTGAACTTTTTCCATTCAGCCAGCATTAGGGTTTTAAACCCTAAATTGAGCTTTTCCATGCAATCAGCATTAGGGTTTTAAACCCTAAACTGAATTTTTCCTTTAATCAGCATTAGGGTTTTAAACCCTAAACTGAACTTTTCCTTTAGTCAGCATTAGGGTTTTAAACCCTAAACTGAACTTTTTCCATTCAGCCAGCATTAGGGTTTTAAAACCCTAAACTGAGTTTTTCCATGCAGTCAGCATTAGGGTTTTAAAACCCTAAACTGAATTTTCCCTTTAGTCAGCATTAGGGTTTTAAACCCTAAACTGAATTTTTCCTTTAATCAACCTAAGGGTTTTAAACCCTAAACTGAACTTTTTCCATTCAGCCAGCATTAGGGTTTTAAAACCCTAAACTGAGTTTTTCCATGCAGTCAGCATTAGGGTTTTAAAACCCTAAACTGAATTTTCCCTTTAGTCAGCATTAGGGTTTTAAACCCTAAACTGAATTTTTCCTTTAATCGGCCTAAGGGTTTTAAACCCTAAACTAAACTTTTTCCATTCAGCCAGCATTAGGGTTTTAAACCCTAAACTGAGCTTTTCCTTCCAGTCAGCATTAGGGTTTTAAACCCTAAACTGAACTTTTCCTTCCAGTCAGCATTAGGGTTTTAAACCCTAAACTGAAATTTTCCCTTTCAGTCAGCACTAGGGTTTTAAACCCTAAATTGAACTTTTCCTTTCAGTCAGCATTAGGGTTTTAAACCCTAAACTGAACTTTTCCCTTTCAGTCAGCATTAGGGTTTTAAAACCCTAAACTGAACCTTTCCCTTTCAGTCAGCATTAGGGTTTTAAACCCTAAACTGAACTTTTTCCTTTAATCAGCATTAGGGTTTTAAACCCTAAACTGAACTTTTTCCTTTAATCAGCATTAGGGTTTTAAACCCTAAACTGAACTTTTCCTTTAATCAGCATTAGGGTTTTAAACCCTAAATTGAACTTTTCCTTTAGTCAGCATTAGGGTTTTAAAACCCTAAACTGAATTTTCCTTTGGTCAGCACTAGGGTTTTAAACCCTAAACTGAACTTTTTCCCAGTTGGTCAGTATTAGAGTTTCAACTCTAAACTGAACCTTTCCCCAGCTAGACGATATCAGGGCTCCAACCCTGAACTGAGCATGCATATCTTCTTTCATCAATTTTATGAACTTCCTGGCGAATAATTCACGAAATTTCCTAGTGAAACTGGGGCAGAAAATTTCGTTCATTTGTTTTTCCCGCAGGTCTAACCTCGAGCCACACGGATCGAAACGACCCACAAGATGAGTCTCAACTCAGAATCTAAGAAGAAAAAGAAAAAAAAAGATGTCCTGAGACACCGGAGAAAATAGAAGGCGGATCGCTCCAAGATTTGATCAAGGTCCCGAGTTCTACCAACCCCGTCATATTCAGTATCGCAGAAATAAATAGGCGCCTCCAACTTGCAAGCATCAAGATTCAGATCGGAGTCTACAAGCAGAATCAGATAAGACCCAAGATCAGGTCGCAAAAGAATCATAGATAGGAATCTTGTAACTAGCCGTTGACATGCATATAAGTGTTTAGTTCAGTTCCAATTTTCCTTTGGTTTTAATAAGGCGGTCAGTGACGCAGCAGTGACAACAGCAACAGCAGTAACAGCAAGCATTGCAATCCCATGGTAGTCCCAGCTACCAAAATTTTCCCGAACTACATTGACCTGATTCCTGTTTAGCCCGGGATATGTAGGAAATCTTTGAAGCAAGATTCGGTCAGATCTTTCAAAAACATGCTTCACACGGAGTAGTCCATAGGCAAAAATCGCTCATACACGCTCACTTTATCTTTGCACGAAAACTCTTCGTGTTTCCGAACAAAGAGGGGCAGCTGTGAGCACGTGATTTTTGTTTCGCGTGACAATCGCTCCAAAAGAAATAAAAAATAATAACAATTGGTCCTGCTGTACAATTTTTGGATTTTTACATGGCACTTTGTTAATTATTTACGATTTTTGCCCATTTTATTTTATTAAAACAAAATACAAAAAATGTATGTGTCATGCGTAATTTGAACCGTAATCCGGTTGTTAAATAGAAAATCATAAATAGGCATCTTGGTCCGTGATTTTTGTTTTGTTTGATTTTACCTGCTTCAAATATTTTGATATGTGTGTAAATATTTGTATTAAGTGTCTATTTAATTTTAATTTGATTTACTTGGGTTTGTTTTAAAAAATAAAATAAAAATATATGTAAGAAAATATAAAAGAGAATGCAGAATTTGTTTAAAAAATCTGCTTGGGCTCATTTTTATTAAATTTGAGGCCCAAATCAAGCCCAGAGAGTGAGCCTGCCCCGGTCCAGACCAGCTGATACCCAGAGCTTCCAAACGACACCGTTTTAACCTGGTCTGATCTGGGCCGTTGATCTCAGATTGATCAACGACCAAGATCACTTCCCCATAACCCATTGATGAACCCGACCCGTCTCACCCGGACCGACCCCAACCCTTTACCCTTGAAACGACGTCGTTCCCTGTTAGTCGAAGGATCCTGGCCCTTCATCACATCTCATCCAACGGCCAGGATCCACCTACCCACTAACTATATAAACTCATAACCTTACCCTGCCCCCCTATCCGAACCCCAGCCTTCATCGTCTTCACCAGAACCCCAAACCCTAGAGCCGCCTCTGTATTCTTCACCATGAAAGCCGGCGGCATGAACGCCGGTGGCCTTCACCTTAACACCATAGGACCATCTCACCCCCTGAACATGGACCTGTTGACCGTTTAGTTCGAATCATCCTCCAGGTCCTCGAATCTTCATTTGAAGATTCGAGCAAAACTCGATCTACACCGATCTGCCCTAGATTCATACCAGACAACCCCCGGACCCCCCTCGTGACCAAACCATGCTTGGTTTGGTCCGATTCTAACCATGGAAGCTCAAGTTCCAAATCTACCTTCCACAAAACCTAAAAACCCCAAGCCCAGTCCGTGCCTGTTAAGCCAAGAGGTTAGGGTCTAATGGACCTTAATCGAAGTGTTTCTCATCTGAGAAACCCTTCGATTAAAGTCCGTTCAACCTTAAAAAGGGTCTGTTCAAACACAAGCTGATTTTCTGTTCCTTCTTTCAAAGTTTTTAAGGTAAGTTTGTTTTCTCTTTGTTATTCAGTACGTGTGTGGTTTAGAGGTCTGTGCATATTTTGTGTAATTTGTCTCTGAATTTCTTTTGTCAACTGTCAATTGCCCCTTTTGCCCGGACTCCTGTATTCAGTCAAGTCTTTCTTCATAATGTGTGTATATAAACTATATGTTCAATTGAATTCGTAATTGGTCATTCATTTAGTTCCTAGGGCCTTTCTGTGTTAACATTGCAATATGAACCCCTCGTGTGATACCTTTAAATGTCTGATTTTTGGTTACGATTGTATGTGTTATAACTAGTATAGTCGAGTCGACATATGTCGTCAATTAGTTTCAGTTGTCCGAACAATAACAAATCGACTTACTTCTGCTAAGCATTTGTTTGAATTAATTAGGAACTGAGTTTGCTTATTTATAATTGGTAATTTGAATCAGAAATGCAAAAATCAATGTTCTGTTTAGTCACAGTTTTGAAATTGGAGGGCATGTGCACTTATGCACAACATGTGCATTTTGTGCACAGCCTGTGCCCTGCCTAAGTGCTTTTGAATTAAATAGTTGGACAGCATGTGCTGTCAGACTACATCCTGCTGCCCATATTCTGCTTTAAGTTTCAGAAGTAATAAACATTACTAAAAAGTTTAAGCCTGCCAAGGGAATGTCATGGGTTTAATACTTAAATAGCTAAGTGGAAACTGAAAAGATGATGGCACATGGGAGGGGTGTTCTTTTGGTCTAACAGGCTATTAAAAGGGCTGAGGTTTAGGCTTATAAAAGAAAAAAGGAGACAGACATAAGAGGGAGGAGATCAGATAGATCTGTGAAGAGAGAGCAAAAATACATACATATACACACATAGACACACACACAGATAGACATTGATAATAAAGGGAGGGGAATACACTGATATAAGGGGGATTGATAAGAAAACAGGAAAAGAGAGTTTGTCTGAAAACACACGGACAGAAATAGATAAAGAGAGGCCTAACACAGAAAGAAGGAACTGCATTTTTTCATCTTTGTCTTGATTCTCAACTAGTCTGGATTTGCCTGTTCCATATTGATTTATCCTGAGTCTTGCTTGAGATTACTAGTTGTGTGTAGTATCAATTCAGTTCTGGATCCATTCTGGTTAAATTCCGATTCCATATTGCTGGGAATTTGCTACATTCTGCCATCTTTCATTGGCTCTAAATTGCATTTTTGCACTGGGAATTTGTCCTGCTGTTGTTCATCTGTTACTGCTGTTCCGCTTGCACTGTTGCTCAACTGACTCCCCTACTTCCTTCATTGTGAGCATTTCTTCAGGTACACATTTCGAATCTGTCTGATGTTGCAATGAAAGTTGAATCGAAAGATCTGAAGGAGTTATAATCATCTGTTGCATTGCCTACGAATTTTTTTTATATATATAAATGTTGTTAAGATGTGTAAGTTTCTAGTCTGTTAGCCTAATAGAGATACATTAGTAAGGTTGTACTTAATTAAAGTTTATGCCAATCTAAAACTGCGACATTTGACTCGTTTAGTAGTATACAAGATGTAAATACAATTCATGAAATGTGCAGCTATTTAACACGATTGTTAACTTAAACTCGCTCTGTCAGCATGCTTTGAATATGTAAGGGCAAATGGCCGCTTAAATCTAGCTAAAGATAATACAGTTTCATTCTCGAGTTTCAGCTTCATTAGGCAGTTTATAGGATGAGTTTCAAATATCATTAGTCGCATCTTCTAATAAGTGGTTTTAATTAATCTTGTCTAAATAAGTTAAAGTTAAGGAGCTCTTGTAGTAGTCGTAGCATTTCATCAATCTTGTATATAATTCTTCTATCAAATTAAAAGCATGTTTCATGAGGTACAACGTTTCTTCACTCTGTAAATAATTAATCAGATGATTAACCAAAATCTGGATTTGGCCAAAGCATATAATTGAATTAGCATGCATCTTTTCTTCTATTTTTAGAGATAAACACATTAGAAATGTAGTCGCTTTAGGATATTCCTTCTAAAATAATGAGACGAGCCTCGCCAAATAAAAACGTAAATTGTGGGGCCCTCAATAATTAACCATAATAAATATTTAGAATTTTGGACAGGTCGTTTAGTGAATTTCATGGCCTTCCTCAAAATAATAATGCGTTTAGACTTTTTTTTTTTTAGGCACGGTTTAAGTAAATTATATTCTTAAATTCGGGTGCACATTGATGTGACCCAAATCCAAATCTCAACGGAGTCAAAATGTGTTGACGATCACGGGCGCATTGATTGTGACGTGGTTCGAGATGCATTTTCACGACGTTGCAATTCTATAAAAATAAGTGATAATGATAAAAGCGGTTTAAACTTAATAAAAGCACGTAAGTCATAACATGTATTTAAATCAGATATTTAGCCATTATAACAATTTAAGCGACCGTGCTAGAACCACGGGATTCGAGGGTGCCTAACACCTTCCCTCGGGTCAACAGAATTCCTTACTCAGAATTTCTGGTTCGCAGACTTCATTTGGAAAAGTCGAAAATTTCCTCGATTTGGGATTCAAGATAAACCGGTGACTTGGGACACCAAAAGCCAAACCTTTCCCAAGTGGCGACTCTGAATTAAATAAATAATCCCATTTCGAATATTGTCACTTAAATTGGAAAAAACCCCTCGCGCATTCTACCCTTCGGGGCCGGGCGCGCAAAAAGGAGGTGTGACAGAGACAGAACTGGTGGTTGGCCTTATCGTCTATTTTTACCACTAGGTATTTGATGCCTTGATGGCGGAGGTGTAACATCATTCCCCTGTGAAAATTTGGGGCGAACAGATGCATCAGGTGGCGAAGTGTCACCTCAAACCTGGCTAATTCTATGAATTTCGAGACCACGCGGATGAGCTTGTGATGTAGGGGAAAAGTTGGGCCGGACATACGCGGTAATAGCGGCAAAATTCTTCGGCCAGGGGAAGAATAGGAAAAGAATAGCCCACATGGAATGGGTATGCGTAGAAGGTTGCAGTACCCTGGGCGGTGTATTTGCACCATGTCGTGCCTAGCGTGGATCGGGTCTATATGGGCAATAATTTTAAATCTGGCCCTAAATTCTGTGAGAGCCGCCTCTGCCATTAACGACTCCAAAATTTTGGGGTCATCCTCTAGCAACTTCAAGAAATCAGACCTAGCTTTCTCCCTACGAGGAATTATTTCCTCCACCGTAGGGAATCTCTCATCCTCTGCAATAATGGCAGCCCCATCGTCATGAACGGGCATGCTCACTGGCAGTGGAACCGGATAAGATGTCCTCCCAGAAGAAGAAGATGCATCAGCCATCTTTGGTGGTTTATAAAAGAAGAAAATGCAAGTACAAAAGAGGTATGAGCAGCAGAAGTTGTTGAAACCAAGAAAAATAAGGATGTAAAGGTGGGAACAACGAAAGCAAGAATACTGGGAAAAAGAAAGAAAGATGCAGGGGTTCGAATGCTTGAAAACACAAAGAATCAAATAGAGGATTTTCTATCCCTATTTATAAGAAATCCAGGCACCTTTATCAAGAATGCAAATCGTCACTGCATAAATATCGAAATGGCAGAGGCGCGGGAAATGACGTAACACAACGGGAAAATGCGTAATAATGACGCATGATGTCATGGCGTCATTCTGAACCGACGTAACGGTAAGATATGGCTCACAAAGCGCCACGTTATCACCTCGCCATGAGCGATACTACTCGGCCTGCCCACCTAAATCTCTCAACTACGACTAGTGAAGTCCGCTCATCGAGGTCGTCCGAGAGAATACCTCGATAAGCGGAGGGACTAACTGTATGGGTCAAAATCTGACTAAGGATACTCGGCACGAAAAGGTATTACTAGAAGTAATTTGGCCGAGGTCGACTAATGACTAATAGAACTCACCACCGAGCAGTCGATCACGGCCGAGGTCAAATATCAAGAGCAACAGTAACAACTAGTTTTGTAATAGGATCTTTAGGAGAATATTCCATCAAATATTCTCTATACTTGTATTTTTTGTGTTGATTAGGGGTATGTCCCATATAAATAGAAAGAGAGAGATAAGGTGCGGGGCATGTAAGATTCTCTGATAAGAACTCTCTTGAAAAGCAGACTCTCTAGATAAATACAAATATCATCTTTCCAAAGAGATTCGTTTTGTTGATTATTCTATACTTTTCCCGTCAGATCCCAGAAAGTCTCCAATATTCTCATAGTTATTTGGCATTCATCATTGTTAGAAAGAAGAATCATCCACCTCATTCAATATTGGATGAATCATTCTCCTTATTTACATATAGTGTCATTTATTGTTAATTAATGCTTGTTATTCTCATTCCATTATTGGCCTCGAAACATTAAATACACGTTACATTAAACCTGTCCCGACAATTTCCTACATCATCCATGTATGCTAATATTAGATCTGAATTTATTATCTTTAACTAGGATTAACCTCTTATATATCAAATCAGTTAATTTAACCAAAGGTTCATATTTTTTGGTCAAACAATACTTGATGATAAGTAATTCACAAAGTTTATAAAATCTTATTTTATAATATTATACAACATATTATTCTTTTTATGATTGGTACTTAGAGTGAAAAAAATATTTGAGATTAATAAATACAATCTCCTAAACTATGACTCTATATGAATTATATGCAAATTTTGCAAAAGAGGCAAAAAGATTATTTTCTAATTATCAAAAATTAATACAACTTTAACAAATGGTAACTAATGCAACTGAAAAATTTTAAGAAGTTGCAAAAATCAATCCAAATGTTCAAAATACAATTAAAAAAGAAGAATAATCATCAATTTAAAGAAAAATCTATTATGTTTTCACTTTGCCAAACTTTAATTTTAAAAAGTAGTAACTGCGGTATTTTTTTTTTCCTTTCTGGTTTTCCACTCGATGTCCGATACCCGCAATAGAGCCCGACTATATTCAGATTCGAGCCGCGTAGATCCCTTCAGGGGGAAGCACTCCTTATGAAGGATTTATCCATACCTAGGGTTCGAATCCAAGACTTCTAGTTAAGGGAAGAGCATTCCGCTCCGTTGCACCACATCTTTTCATGGTAGTAACTACGATATGTGATTTGCCATGAGAAATGATCAATTATGAATAAAAAATTTCGAAGAGTATAATAGCTTAACCGTTTTTAGCGAACTTTAATCACAAAAGAAACAGCCATTATTAAACGCCAATAGATATTAATTAAAAAAACGTTCAACTTTGTAATTTAAAATTATAGACTGAAGAGCGAAAAGCAAAAAATTTGTCTTCGGCAATTTAAATCACAAGTGATGTTATCATCCTAATTTTGCTAGGACGATTGACTGGTTCCAGACTTCTAGCTTAGGTGATCAAAGTCCTTGTTCCAGCAAATGGACCAGACTAGAGCTGTCAATATGAGCGGGTCGGATGCTCGGCCCGCTCACGTGAGCTTTATCAATTAACGGATTGGGCTAAGCTAACCCACTATTTTGATAGGCCTTGTAATGATCAGCTCATCCCAGTCTTATGTGGGTTGCGGGCCCCCACCGGCCGGCCCATCATTTTTTGAAATATAATTTTATATTTTTCTTTAAGTTCTAACTTAAAAAAGATAAATATTTAAAAGCTAAAAAAAATCTATTGGAAAAAATTCAGAAAACTTAATACTTATATTGTACCAATATATCACAATAAACACTAAAAAAGTAAAAGAACAAGACTATATTTCATTCACTAAAAGTCAAAACTCAAAACAAACTATTCAAGAAAACGTCCATGACGCTTATGGGATATCCAACACATCATGTTCATCAATCACATTTGAATCCGCTTGCGAGAAAATTGTCTTAACATCTTCACTTTCACTTAGTAGATTTGTATGCAATATTAGGTAGTTAAATATTAAAAATAATTAAATTTTTAAAACTAATTAACGTTTTAAGACTTTGATCTTTTAATATGATGAGCTTAATAAACTTTAAGTTTGGAATACTCTTCTTGATAATTTTTACGTCATATAATTTTAATTTTATATTATATATATTTTAAATACATATTTTTATTAGGCTCACGGGCTCGCCCAACCCGACCTCAATCAAACCTCACGGGCCATGGGCTTTTTTCAATCGGGCTTAAAAGGCTCGTTCATAAATGGGCTCCAATAATTCTAGCTCAGCCCTATTAAATCACGGGTTGGGTTGGATTGGGCTTGGCCAGTGGGCCAAGCCCATGTTGGCCAGCCTATATTGACGGCTCTAGACCAGACACATGAGTTACTTCCATTTAAATCACTTCCCAATAATTTTTCTTAGGCGCATACTACTCTTTTACCTTACCTATTATGAACAAAACGTACAAAAAATTGATTTTAGTTAATAAATTCTTAACAAATACAGTGCGATATTGTAAATAGTAACATAGCATGTGCAAGTACAAAAGAGGCAAATTTATTCTTCGTATACACAAATAACACAAGGTTTAATTTTTTTTCCGGTAGATCACCTTATATATATGTTAATTCCTTCGTCCCCAATTTATATGATGACGTTTGATCGGGTATTTTGTTTAAGAAAGAAATTTTAAAAAAAATCAAATTTGTGGTCTAAAATGTGCTATAGATATTTCTATGGCCTGATATTATTTTATTAAGGATAAATAAAAACTTTAAATTATTCTTAAATTTAAAAAGATATAATTCTTATTAAAACATAAATGTGTACATCCTATAGCAAAAGTTGATACCTTATTTATTTTAAATAAATACCCTTTTAAAAAATTATATTCCATAGATACCTTTTGATTTTTATAGTCAAATATCTATTTATGGTCACCTCCTACCCTTAAGCCATAAAATACGCTTTGTATTATTTTTCTCTCATTCTTTCAGATTTTTTCCCACCCTCTCTCTCTCAACGCCTATCTTTCTCCATGAATACAACCATGATTCTCCATTGATTCATCTCCATTGTCGAACGAAATTTTCATTGTCAGTGGCCGGTGCTTTGAATCAATATCGAAATCAAGCCCTAGAGAGAAAGATAAGGTTCGAAATCTGCTATTGAAAGGTAAATTGGGGCTGACAATAAAAATTTAGCAGATTGTGCAATGGGCTTTGGTAAAGGGACCACCAGCGGCAAAACCGGCCAATTCTACGTCATCACTGACTCTTCCGACGACAGCAACAACCCTAAGCCGGGAACTCTCCGTCACGCTGTCATTCAAAAGGAGCCATTGTGGATCATTTTTTCAAAAAGCATGGCCATTAGATTACATCGAGGAGTAATCTTTGATGTAATTACTCAAAGATTACACAAATACAGAAAAGGGTTGCTGGAGTAATTACATCAAATACAGGAGTAATTTTTGCAAAAAGCATGACCATTACTCACTGTCAGGTATTTTTGAAAGGATTTTTTTAGGGTAAATTGGGGTTGACAATGGAGGTTCGAAATCTGCTATCGATGAGACGACATTAGGGTTATTCTTGAACAAAGATGACGGAGTTTGGGGCTAAGCAAGTTGAAGAGTCTGTTACCTTTTTTCATTGTATTTCAATGTATCTCGTTGTATTCTATGTATTTCATTGTATTCATTGTCTTTTTTTCATTGTATTTCAATAGATCTCACATGTATTCCATGTATTTCATTATATTCACTGTCTCGCTATATTCCATGAATGTCTTCATTTGTTTTTTTTTAATTAATATAATTTATGTATTCAGATGTATTTATTTATTCAGATTTATAATTGAGTTTGTTGAGTTATATTAGGAGTCTATTATGTTAATTGATTCACTTTCCGTTTTAAAAGCAGTGTAATCCCCTATTTCACGCCGTGAATACAGTCGTCCAGTTGTAATCCCATGTTTCACTCCATGAATACAGTCGAATACACTCGAATACAACAACTGATTAGCTGGACTTCCCTGATTCACGCCTATTTTTGCTACTGTATTCATGAATACAATAGCTTAAATACATCAAATACATCTTATAACCACAGAAAATATATCTATAATTCGTAATATAGCAAATGATATCTATATATAGCTAATTACTACTAAAAGATAGTGCTTTATAAAAATTTCTTAAAAACAAATAGTAAAAACCCACCTAGTACTAGTAAATAAGCCTAAGCCCAACCAATTATGTAAGACTCAAGTCAGACGTTTGGTTAGGGTTCTCAATTTCTCACTTCTATTCGACGACTGCGAGCCTGGGACTGCTTTTTTCGACGCCTCTCCGTCCTCGACGACGCCTCTCCTCGGCGACTCCTCTTGGCAAGAATTCAAGTTTTCAACACTCAACAGGTTCTCATTCCTCAATATTCATCATTTTGGTATATTCTGGCTCTAGCTCTAGGTTTATGCCCTCTCTATTTTTGCTGCATCTGAAATATATCAAGCACCCAGTAGGAAAAGGAAAGAGATTGTGCCTTTTGCACATTTCCGTGTTAGGCTTCATATTTATATCTGTATTTTGGATGAGAGCGAAATTGCTCTTTGTGTGTACTTGATGCTTCTGCTACTTCTGCTTCTGCAATATATAGTTTGCAGCGTGCAATACAGCCCCAAAGGGATCGTTAGGTGGTGGTTTGTCGGGGAATTCTTCATTCTTTGCCAGTTTGCGTCGTTATTTTTGGGACTCTTTTTCTCCTCCGCTTTTACTTGTAATTGTACTATATCAAAATTTATGTCAGAACATATCATTTCACTGAACTTAACTCTAATCACAATTGCTTTCTGAAAAAATACAAGGACTACAAGGCGTAGTTGAGGCTAAAGATCCGTGGTCTACAATTCCATAACAGTGCTTTCTTATTTCAAGGTTTGGTGCTGGAAATTTTTTTTAGTAAAAGAATGAAAACTGTTTTGGCCATTTGTGGGAATATACTGGGTGGTTGTTGTTGTAATCAAAATTGTTTTGGCCAGCTATGTTAATGTTTTAAACTAATGCTAAAATTAGTCCAGCTTAGTTTGGTTGGCTACCGAAACCGTACTGAACCAAACTAGAAATACCGAACCGTACCGAACTACTTTGGTATGGACAATTGATATACCGGATACCGATATACCAAAGTAATTCTTAAATACCGTACCGAACGCCCTCCCCTAATTATCGTTCCTGCTTCCAAGTAATACTAAGTTAACTTTTGCTTCTATTTTCTGGCTTGCCTGCGGCAATCTCTTCATATATTGAAAAGTAAATGGTTAAGTATTTTTCAATTGGGAATTTTCGCAAATTTACTTTTAATTTATGAAATTCATGTGCAGATGAGGCTATTAACTCACAATATGCTATCATCCAACATCAAGGGAGTCGCAAATGGATTCCCGCTGAAGATCGAGGTTGAGAAAGTGGTACAGAAGGAGGTCGATTTCAACATCGACTTCCTCAAGAACATGTTTTATAAGGTTGAATGGAAGGCATTGGCGGAAGCTTCTAGAACCATGGGCTATGCCGAGCTGCCTGAAAATGCTGATGCGGCTATGCTCGAGTCTGATGATTTTCTTCATAAGTTCCACCATGCCCTTCTTGAGCTTCATCTTGAAGAGGGTGCCTTGGTTTGTCCCGAGACTGGCCGCAAATTTCCTGTCACTAAAGGTATTCCTAATATGCTCCTTCATGAAGATGAGGTTTGATTTTTATTTCTCTTTTTGGGTATTGATGTGTTTTGCTTTGGAAATGAGGGCTAGGGTTTTGATATTAGGGTTTAAGGAGTATATTAAGGTTTAAGGAGTTGGTTCAAAGCGACTTATGATTCACCATTTTGATTGCAATGTGATAGCCTTGTTGATATTATGGAGTGATTATCAGAACTTCTTTGTTCGGAAATTATTGAACGTTCAGTTTTGTATCTTTTGTTGTTCCTTTTTTAATTTATTATTATTATAGTTTTTTTGAGCCGAGAATCTATCCAAAATAATCTCTCTACCTTCACAAAGAATTTATTATTATCATAGTTTTTTTGAGCCGAGAATCTATCCAAAATAATCTCTCTACCTTCACAAAGGTTTGTGTACACACCATCATCTCCCGTTGGGGGATCATGCTAGGTTTGTTGTTGTATTATATGGTGGCAAAAAATATCTATTTTGAAATGCCAACAAGTCAAGGTTGAGCTCCGTAATTTGCTGCAAACATTCCAGATGACCTTACGTCGAAACAATTTTAGAAGGCCTTGACGAAATATGAATTTCTCAAGAGCGGTTAATATTACGCTTCAGAGTAGATTTGCTGTGGCACTATGGTGTATAAAGATAAATTTGTTTACAGACGTTTCTCACGAAAAAGAATGGTATACTAACGTCAACCATCTTAAATTCAAAGGGAAAAAGGAATAATCCATTATTCATCACAACATGAGACTGTTCCTTGTGGTGATGAGGCATGGCATACCAACGCATAATAGCTAGCTGGAATCGATTCTCCTGTTCTTGCGAGGAGTGGTTTCATAGGGGGGAAGAGGCACACCAAACACCCAATCAAGAACATTCAAGTACTTGGATCGGAAGACATCCCTCTCTATAGCATAACAATGCATGATAATTGCAGTTGCCATGCTAAAAATCACCACATCGGCTCTCTTTAAATTTTTAGACCGAGGCAAATACCCAACATCGACCATGCACGTGACGAAACTCTCAAGTGCACGAGCAAGGCAGTAGAGTGAAATCTCTATCCTTCTGCTCTTCTTCTCAATTGCCAGGGCCAGACCAGTAGGGAACTGCCAAAAGATTTTATGTTAACTTTATAGTGGGAGAAGTAAACAACTGGTTAAGAAAATTAATTGATTGGTCCTATACCGTTCCCAGTGCCACCATGGGAATGTTACATCTCTTGAACAGCCTGAAGAGGAGGCATGTCCATAACCTACCAATGAAATAATACATGCAGCTTTGAGATAAATGAACATTCAAAGCTAGAGGACTAAAACGTGGAGGGGGCTTAACCTCGTCTGATAAAAAGGCCTAGAAAAACGAGGAAATAATAACAAAGACAATAACATGCTATTACAAGGCAAAACAGTTCTTACCAGGCAGATGAACAATACACGGAGAGAAATAGACTCGACCTTGCCGTACCAAGAAGACCCTTTGCTAAAATTATGTTAGGTCTGCAAAAAGTACCACAAAATGTTGTAATAACTGGAGCTGAAGGAAGATGATTGTACAATTATAGAGCTTGGAAATAAAATGGACTATCATGATGGAAATGTAAAAAATAATTGCTTAGTATAGTTTTTATTACACTAATATATATATATATATATATATATATATATATATATATATATAATGCTTCAGATTTTAGCAATCATGATCCAAGAGAAGAACGAGGAAGACAAATACTTTTGTCATTAAGAAACCAACGTTGAGTACCTTTTCAAGAGCCCTTGACGATGTACAATGAGTGCGGGAACTAAATAAACTGGAAGGTAAACTGGCAAAGCCCTCTTGTAAGCTTGAATTAGAAAAGAAATAAAATGTGCACCGCAACCTTGATTCTCATGTACTATCTGCACGAACATCCAAAAGGGAAAAAAAACTTGGAATCAACAAATTATTCCAAGTAATCTTGCAACCCTTGATTACCATCAAACCAGAAATTTCAAGTTAGAGTAGTGGCACCTACTTTAGGCAAACACATGACACACAATCAAGAGTCTGCAATAGAGGCCAAAATAACAGGATGTTTGGTTTTGTCATAACAATTACAGGTAGAGCGAAAGTATGCTAGGGCAATGCATCATCCAGCCACATCCTGGGATGAAAAATCATATGTGGCTTACCCTTTATAAGGTATACAAGAGGCTACAACATTAAAGGTATTTTTTTCATATGAAGCTAATCAGTGAAGCATACCAGTGAACAAACTTTGTATGTAATTTACTTTCAAGAACTCTTGATATGCAGAGTTGATAAATATCAGTGACACATATCAAACCTCAGATGGTTCTCCTCTTCAGCTGGGTATTCACTACAACAACGACTATGCCTCAGTCCCAAACAAGTTGGGGTCGGCGATATGAATCCTCATTCTTTTCATTTAGCTCACTCATATCATCATCATTACCCCAGAATAATATATATATATATATATATATATATATATATATATATATATATATATAATAATAATAATAATAATAATAATAATAATAATAATTTCTCTATCAAGTCTAAAATGGGTATTCCCTACTGTAAATAAATCATAACTCCTAACTTTTTCTGCAGTTCAAGTTAAATGCATTTCACATAGCCCCAAAATACAGCATGAAAGAAAAACGAATGATATATCATAATGTCCTTACAGAGTACAGTATAAGAAAAACAACGAACAACACATCTTCCACAAACACAGAAATTTCCAGATACCACATTGTCTTCATTAGCTCTAAAAAGTATTGATAAAACGAAAGGATAATAACAAACAGCAAAATAGAAAAAGAACTAAGATATGGTAAAATACATAATCTATAAAGTAGTGACTGCTAGAAATAGCCAATCTCGTCGATTTACGGACCCCTTAATAAGAAGATATCAGTCAAGTCCCAAGAGCCCTTGTTGTAACCTTAAAAGTTTGTTAATTTAAACCTAACTTCAAAAACACCCAAACAACCTCAAAAGCTTTAAGAATACAAAATCATAGAAACAGAGGACAAAAAACAACCTCAATCCAAGCCCCTCCAACTTCTAGCTCTACACAGTAAATATTTTAACTCCTTTTCCCCCAGCATTTTGTAAAGTAGCTAAAAATTGCTTTAGCAGGAGCAAACCCAACTAAATAGAAACCAGCAGTCATAAATTTGAAGAGACAATAGAGGGTTTGCACAACCTCTAATTATGCCTGATGTACTGGCTTAGTGCATAAATTTCTAATTTCTTTAATTACTTATCAAAAAAAAAAAAAATAGAAACCAGCAGTCATATTTGAACTATTTTTCCTGCCAAGGAACAAGAAATTGTGACATACCGAGCAGGGTACTTTCATTTGTGGATCCAGCTTAATGTCAACACCATTAGACTTGTAATGATTCTCTATCGCATCCAAATTGGCTACAGAGTTCCCACATGCCAGGTCTCGCACACCCTGCAGGATAACCTGAGATTTCCCACCATGTTTGTTGAGAAAGGATCTGTAAGATGGATGCAGACTATCTTGCTTCAATATATAAGCGGACCTGACATAAATAAAAAAATGGAATATGAGAGAAAAGCATAGCTCAGAAGGGCATAGGCTTCTCAGAATCAGCAAATCAGGTCTTCGTAGTAAATCAGGTTTTGAATGCGGAACTTACTACATTTTTTCAGCGAAACAACCGGAAAAATATTTTTTTTTTAAAATCTTTATTAAGACGGATGACACCAAGTGTTTAACAACTACTTGTAGACAGACGTTTTAGGTAAATTTCCGCAGGAAGTTGTAATCAGAATTGATCCTATGGAAGCACAAAATTGTATCTTTTTCATGCAGGCAACATATCTAGATTACTAGACTTTGCTGTGTACACTCAAAAAATGACTTGTTTAAGTACATATTGCGTCCCTTCCTAGTTCCATCAAATATTACAAGTTTGACCTCTTCTTGTTGTTGCTAACACAAGTACACACAGATCTCCCACATCATCACCAGAAGCCAAAGTTAGCTTGGCCCTTGGGCGGTCAAATTAACAATTTTTTTTGGGCGGTCAAATTAACATAGGAATTCCACTTGGGCTAATGTAGTACGGCAGCTCAAACAGTTACTTCGGTTCATTGTTAATGTACGGTGTCCTAAACCTATTGTGCTTGGGGATGACATACATACAAAGACAGTGGTATGTGCATGACTGAGGCTTTGCCTTGTATAAAACTTTCCATTTAAGATACATGCATATGTTTAAGGGAGCTAGGGCTTTGGAAATACGGTGTTACTTTCTTCAAAGGAAAGCGTAAACATGTCAACTATCTCGTGTTGCAGTTTTATGCCTCATCGGTTAAACTAAACACATGCCATCAAGATTTATACTAACAGAATTCTACTTACATTGATAGGAGGGATTAGAGTATTGGATCTCAAGACAAGTCATATAATCACAATTCTTACTGAAATTAAAATATACTTTTCCACATTCTTTGTAAGGCAAAATCATAATACAGTTCTTTCGTTGTAACTTGTGACAGACCAGAGGCGGACCCAGGATTTAAAGGTGGTAGGGGCACCGTAACAGTACCTTAACAGTGTTTGTAGCAGTAGGGTCACGCCGGAAACAATTACCTGTGGCTTTAGGTGGACTAATCACTGGTGGTTGCCTGTGGGTTTTGAAAATTGGGGAAGAAGTTGTCTTGTGGAGAGAGAGAATTGGAGAAGAAGCTTTTGATTTAGGGATTTAACTCAAAGTAAAAGGGGGTGGGTCCGTTGGAAAAAACTAAAGCAAATACATTAATTAAGTAAAAGAAAAAAGAATGGGCAACTGGTAGTAGCTAAAAATATGGGTCTTTGGGCTGACCATATTTTCGTAAAAATAGCACGGGCTAGCTAGTTTTCGGATTGGTTATTCGAAAATAGCCAGCATTTGCAAAGTCATTGAAAAATAGTCACTATTTTGCTGCAACACAGAAAGTTCCAGCATAATATACTGGAGATCGGTGCACCTGTGTATGAACTTCCAGCATATGATGCTGGAACACCAACATGCGGAAAGTTCCAGTATATGATTGGAGCACCGGTGCTCCAATCTCCAGTATATTATGCTGGACCGGTATATTATATTGGAACTCCAGTATATTATACTGGAGTATTTTTCCGGATTTTGAATAGTGTTTTAGTTCAGATTTATCTTTACATGAAAAGTGGCTAAATTTCGATTACTTTTGAAACTGTGGCTATTTTAAAATGACCACTTGTAAATCTGGATATTTTTGAATTTCTCCCCATATTTTCCAACTAAAATATGGGCCATTGGGCTATCATATTAAAATTGTCCAACAAAAAAATAAAAAACGTGGGAAGCAGCTGTGTAGTTGCAGAGTGTTGACCTGAGCGGTTTTGGTTTTGATGATTAACAAAGGAACACATGCATGAACCAGGTCCATGGACAGGATACACAGGTGACAGACAGAATTAAGCAAAAGGCTTGCACGTGAAAGGGATAAGTATAAGTGGTCATATCTGATATTCCCTAAACGAAAAGGTTGCATATTTGACAAGGAGCATGACTCCTTGCTTGAAGAGAACTCTATCCAAGATAAGAGAAGAGTTAGAAGTTGAAGTTGACTAGAACTCTTCCACCAAGGAAGAGTAAAGCATTAGAACTCTAGTTAATCTTTATTTACTAACTCTATAAATATCAATGTTGTTCTCTTTTACAGGTGATGCACACATACTGAAATTAAGCAAGAATTGAGAGCAAAATAGCAACGCATTTTGTGAGCAATTCCTGTGAGTTTTAAGAGTGTGATCCTGAAGCTACACGAACCAGATTGAAGAACCAGCTCCATAAAGAGTTTTATGTGTCTTTCTTTATTTTTAGTTCAAAGTGTAGTAGGCGTTTTGAGTTGTACCTTTCAGCTTTCTTAAAAGCAAATTGTACTAGGTATTTGAGTTGTATCTTTCAAGTTAGAGTTAACTTGAAGTAGTCGCAACAACTTGGACAACAACTTGTGGCTTGTTGCTATAAGGGTTGGAGTTAATCCTTAGGGCCGCAAGAGGTTGTAAACTTGAGTTGTATTGTTCAAGTTAGAGTTAACTTGAAGCGCTCGCAACAGTCTATGGCTGGTTGCTATAAGGGTTAGAGTTAATCCTTAGGTTTGCAAGAGTTTGTAAACTTTGTTGTTGACAAAGAGTTGTAGTGAAGTGTTTGGAGAAAATCCTACTGGGTAGTAGGTCGTGGTTTTTTCACCTTTTGAGTTGGGTGTTTTCCACGTAAAAATCCTTGTGTTCTTTACTTTCTGCATTTATTATTCCGCAACAGTAATATAAGGAACACATAGAAGAACCAGGTCCTTCTATAATCTGTGCACGCAAAAAATTGGACACCACACAAATCACCCCCCTCTTGTGTGGTATTAAAACATCACAGAAATTCGAACTTAGGTATTTGGAATAAAAGTAGTAGCTCCTACCAGTGCCCCAAAGTGCTTTTGTGTTTGAGGGGTCCTAGAGAGGTATACATCATATTTTGAAGGAATATACACATATATACCGATAATTTCTTCCGAATTTACCGGGGGCCGGAGACCCCACTCCTCTCCACGTGGGTCCGCCTCTGTGACAGACAAATAAAGAATCTGAGATTAACCTGATTCAGATATGACAGTTCTACTCTTCCTGAAACATATTACAAAATTATCAAGTGGGATTGAATCAGTTTAAATATTTCTGGTTCTAAGACTACTGAAATTAGGGGTGTTCATAAAAATCCGAAAACCCGAACCAAACCGAAAACCAAACCAAACCGACCAAAAAAACCGATACTTTTTGGTTTGGTTTGGTTTTGGTTTTGAAATTTAAAAACCGATCAAATTTGGTTTGGTTTTGGTTCTAATTAAAAAAAAATCCGAACCAAACCGAATATAGGAGTAGCTATTTTAAATTTATTATTACACCTATATATATGTATACTTTTATACAATGTTTATATATATATATATATATATATATATATATATATATACTTTTATACAAAGTTTTAAAAATTATAGTAAATATTAATCGTTTGCACTTTTAGTACAGTTCTTTACCTTTACATTCTAGTTTAATTGGTAGTTTTCTTTTGTTAAGTGTAAGAATCTATTTCCTGTTAAAAATAATATATTTTTAATTGAGTCCTTAAATTATTCATCACTGTTTAATTCAATTATCATCAATATATCTTGGTAAATAATAGATTTCTCAAAGGGCAATTGATTTGATAGTGTTACGTTGAAAATGTGGTCGCCGAAATGTGTGTTTGATAGTGTATGTCTTATATTTAAGAAAAAACCGACAAATAACCGAAAAAAACGAAAAACCGACATAAACCGAATCGAAAAAAAACCGACTTAATTGGTTCTAATATTTGAAAAACAGACTTACTTGGTTTGGTTTCTTTTTAGGGAAAAATCGACCCAAACCGAACCATGAACACCCCTAACTGAAATGTCAGTGTCCAATCAGCACTCTGACTACCATATTTGTTTTTTTTGATGACCGCAAGACTGAGCATGCATGTATAAATAGTGGAACATACAGCTTAAGAATTTGTAAGCCGCTGCTAATAGTGTGCCCAGTGCAACTTGACTATTTAGTTGTCACTTCCATTAGAACCCCCCACCCACCCCACCCCACCCACCCAACAAAAGAATTTTGAAAGAGCTAATTAGTTATGCAAGTCTCTAAGACGCATCATACAGACAATAGAAATGATATATTTCAAGATGTAAACATGAATTCCCATCGATACCTCACCTTCGTCCTCCAGTTGTTCAAGGTAGCCTTTCACTCTCCACTAAAATGGGGTAAGAAGTTCAAAGGCAATGACCATTTCTCGGGGACCTTTTCATTCGTGTTAGGACTTGGAAAGTACCTAATTTCTTGGCCAACTTCAATACGAAGCCAACAATGAGAGAAACGTTTACTTGTTCATGACATTACAGTTTATCAAAAAAGAAGTGCTAACAATGCATAAAACTTGCAGCTTTACATTGTTGAAAAGGAAACCAGATTGCCTAGGAATAATAACATATATATATATATATATATATATATATATATATATATATATATATATGTATATATATATACATACATACATACATAAAGATTAAGAAGTATATGACTTGCAATCACAGAAAAAAGTCATTACTCCTATATCTATATGAAATTAGGCCCCTACAAGAGGAAGAAAAAACAATGCTTACAGGATCTGTGAAGAGGATAGACACATGAGGAAAATGTCTCCATGAGCCCAAGTTAAAGGCTTGCATATGAGCCCAAACCGCTTACTTTTTATTCCACAACGCGATGCCAACACAGCTGCACGCATAAGAATGTAAATTGCCAAGCTTGTATGCTGTGTGTTACCAGTAAGAAGCATTGATGGCCCCGCGATTGCACCAGCTAGCAATGCTCTCCACTTAGCTGACCTGAATTTCAATTAAGTTTCTGCTTCATTTACTGTTACGTTAATCCTCTCCCCAACTCTCATAACAAATGCAAAATTTTCTGATTTTAACAAATTCAAGAATAAGTATTTGTGTGTATATAAATAAAACGAACTGAAAACTTTTGAATGTAACACACACACACATATATAGTGTGGTACCTTCGATGACCGCCCCAAGCAGATACAATTTCATCAACGGATACAAAAGTACCAGCGAAAGTGCCAAGGAATAGACCATATCTTAATGTTTCCTTTAGTGCCAAAATTATATCGTCACTGCTCGACACCATTTGCGCTTTCCTAAACATGAAAAACAAACTCAAATGAGATAAGCATAGCTGTGAAATTGAGATCTAAAAAGCTTTGATGATTCAAAAGAAAAGAACTTTTACTTCGCAGAGGACAACGATTTTCTACGTCGTAGCCGAGAGAGAACAGCGAAGATAGCGAGGCCACCTTTGAGGCCAGCGCCAATGGTAAAGCCTTTAATAGAGGCACTATAGATTCTCCAAAGCTTATCGTAGTCCTGAACCGGATAGGATTCGAGGCTAAGCAACGAGCAAGATGACGAAGAGGAAGGCAGAGTCGATCGCCGGCAATGCTGGCAGCTTTGATTTTGGTTTTGGTTTTCATCTTCGATGGAAGAGCACGTGCAGCGGCCGCCGGCAGCGGCTTCAGCTCCGGTGCCGGACGGCGGCATAGCGGCGGTGAAAGCGTTTTCGGGGGAAAAACTGTGTGATTATCGAAGGGCAAGTGAAAATGTTACACGTATGATTGCAGATGAAGATTTTAGAAATATTTTATTATATATTTTTTGGATTGAGTTTTTTTTCCCCCATTTATATTGTCGTTTTAAAATACAACACTAGTTTAGTACTGGTGGAAGATTTCAGGAATAGAGGCAGAATTTTGCCATTTTAAAAAGCGGAGTTTATAAATGATTTCTGGTTATGGGTCTTCTGTGTCTCGGTGTAAAAGTTCATGTTTAAACGTTGACCTGCTTCAAGGGCTGAAATTGCAAAATTCTGTATCCTTTTTTCTTCTCACAAAATTCTCTCCTTTATCCACCGAAAATTATTACAGTAGTAATAACTTAACGATGGATTTAAGATTTTTTACTTTTACCGTTGACTTTTTCTCTGTCCCCTTAAAAACGTGAGAATGATATTATTTCCCAAAGAACTTCACTTTACTTACGTTTATAGACCGCTCGCAAATTAACTGCCAAATTGTTTCTCACAAAAGGAGCTTATCATTTGCTTAGAAACATGGAAGTAAAGGAAGAGAGATTGCACATTCTTCCTGGTATATAAACAGAAAAAATTTGAAAGGGCACCGTGAGTTAGATACGTTCACTTAAAGGTGTATCTTGACCTTTTTACAAGCTTGGACGAGTTTGACAAGAGATGCACTCATTTAATTGTTAAAATGGGCGTATATCCATCCAACTGTTGTTCGATTTGAGTTACATTATAAGCGTAAATCAATCACCGCCGAGTTATTAATACTATAATTTACTCTCTTTATCGTTGCTCTCCTCACCCTTTTCATTTCCCCAAAAAGGTAATCATTAATCAGCTATCTTTTCAGCCTGTTGAAGAGAATACCAGCATTTTTGTTTGATAAACTCTTTTTTCCTGTTGGGACAGAGGAGGATTTTTGACAACATGGAGAATTATAGTGAAAGAATTTCATTAATTTGAATATAGACCATAACATGTAAATGAGATGATTGTGGTTAAAGGGGTTTGGGCTTAAATAGTGGTACAGACTACAGATAAAGATGATCTTACTGAGTAAAATATAGCGTCGAGTCTGTGAGCCTGAATCTAAGCTAAACATTTCATTAAGTGTTAAAGAGAAATTTTAGCTTCAATGTCCAACAAACTAAACCCTACCTCTTTAATATCATGTGATGAATAACATTCTAATACAATGCTTCTGTACCTCGTTAATTAGCAACAGATGTTCGTCATTCCACTTTGAGAACAATCTTCATGAACTCGTAGACAAAGTAGCTTATGGATGCTGAAGGTAACACCTGAAGATTCAGAACATGATAGTGAGAATGGGAAGTCTTAATAGTAACGAGATTTGAAAAGAAGAAAATGAACTCAATCCCTCAAAGCTATGGTTGAATTTGGAATATTATAATCATAGAATATGCAAATCAATTGAACTGAAATATGATAATTTCTCTAGATCTGGATGTACTGTTTCTGCTATTTAAAGAAAAAGTCAGCCATAGGGGCAATCCAATAAAACGAAGGAGAGGGTGAAAAGGAAGATAAAAGGCAGAAAATAGAGAGGCCACAACTCAGAATCTTGTTCTCTTAGGGCTCGTTTGGTACGAAGGATAAGGGATAATTAATCCCGGGATTAAATTTGAGATGAGTTTATCCCACACTTGGTTGGAATAACATCGTGGTATAACTAATCCGGGATTACTTATCCCAGGATTGTAGTGTTTTTTTTATCCCCATGGAAGGGTGGGATAACTAATCCCGGGATAATTAATCATGGGATAACTTGCTTCCCAACCAAACGATCCCTTAGTTCCCCCGCTCTTGCTATCCATTTTCCTAGATAGTTTTACATCAGTGCAAGGAGAGGAGGTTTTAACCATAAAGACAGTAAAATAGAGCTGATAATACTTGTTCTAGCTAACCGACTATCTTAACCTAATGAACAATTGCTACTTCCATATGCGTATTGAGGAGCACAACGATGGGAAGAAGAGTGGTATTCAGTTTCTGAGATTAAAATGACTCATTTACTGATGACAAAAGTATTTTAAAAATAATGCATGGCCACAACGGTACTGGTACCTGTAGTAAACTAGGGATTAACCCTGCATATAGAGCTGGAACACCCCCATGTTCAATAATCTTTGCACAAGTTGCCAAGGCACTCAGTTTAGATGCTCGGCCTTGTAACTGAAGTTGCCTTCTAATGACCTCAAATGGGTAGGTTGCAGCTTCAGCACACGCACCAGCGATAGCACCATGGAGCAAGGTCCTCATAGGTCCCAACTCAAGCTGGTCCAAAGCATTGAGCTCTGTTCCCTGTTGCTTCATATACTGAGTTCTTTTTCTTCCTTCAGGTGAATGCAAATAAGCTGATTTTAATATGTCGTATACACTATAGAAGACAGCTGCAGCTGGGGCCATACTCAAGATGGAGGGTCCAAGGCCCTTATAAAGAGAGAAGAATCCTTCAGTTCTGATCAGGTGTTGGAAAGCTCCACCTACACCGCCCAAGGCTTCTCCACCCCGTGCCACTAACTTGGTCCGGATCTGAAAGGCTTTAAATTATCAGGCAACAGTGGAAATAACAAAGAAGAAGCCAGAGGGAAATCAAACTTCCCCAATCATTAGGAGGATAATCAATCTAATAAGGAAATCAGTTGGTGTGAACACGTTATGCATTTCTATTTATAAAAAAAAAAATGTTACACATTCCTAAAGGAAGAATGAAATGCAAACTATTTCAGCATAGTTGCTTCCATTTTCAAATCAGAGAAATAAAAACTAGTAATAACACCAGGCCTTTGATGCTAATAAATGACAGAACATCATTCCATGCACAATTCAAACATGCATTATCTTTTATTATAAGCATGTATCAGAGAAATAAAAACTAGTAATAACACCAGGTCTTTGATGCTAATAAATGACAGAACATCATTCCATACACAATTCAAACATGCATTATCTTTTATTATAAGCATGTATCAGACCTGAAAGATAAGGGAGAAATTAGTTTGGCCCGTATTAACAATAACAGACAATGTCCAGTACCCATTTTGTTTTGCTGGTTCACTGATGGAGCGAAGATTTGTTCTATCTTTTCATCCCTTTCTTTGTTTTTCTCTCAGACAAAGCTGATGTACATTTCTCTTCTTTTTCTTGATCAGTAGCTATTATACTAAATTTTTATACAGGGAAATTCGCTCTTTTGCCCCTGCCTATATGCCAACTTCAGTTGGGGCCCTTCTATTATTTGATTTAGGAAAAAACATTAAGGCCTCAACAGTATTTACTAATCCTAAATGAAAGTTAAAATTCTATAGTTCTTAGTTTTATTTTGTTTTTTATTTCAATAGTTTTTCCTATCTTTCGGTATCTTATTTATATCAATTAGGGGTGTTCTTCGGTCGGTACGGTATGGTATTTAGACATTTTGATTCGGTATTTTTGGTATTCGGTTTCTTAAAATACTATACCAATATCGGACTAGATTCGGTATGGTTCGGCTTTTCTCCTTTCGTATTCCGTTTATTCGTTCCGGTAACTTCTGTTGTTCGGCTTGAATATTAACTAATACATAGAAGAGAGCAATAGAGTGTAATATTCTCATTAATTAAAGTACTCACAAATACAAAAATAAAAACGTGCCAAGCTCACTGTTGACAAAATCATTGTCCAAAACCAGCAAGTATCAAAATACACAGAGAAAAAAGGTACATAACGAATAAATTTGATCATTGAAAATATTTTGTTACTTGCTTAGAGTTAATTGTTGAACTTAGAGAATACAACAAGGACCACCAACCTCAACATGTAACTTAGTAGGTTACAATCAATAATACGTGTATTGTGTAACTTAGTATATATTTCGGTAAATACCGAAATACCAAACCTAATACCAAACTTTTTAAAAACTTAAACCACATAACTAAATACCAAATACCAAAATTTTCGGTTTCGGTATGGTAATTCGGTATTTACCATATTATGCACAGTCCTAATATCAATAACAATAAAATAGCAAAAACAAAAAGGAATGTGCTTAAGGGTCTTCTAGTCATGATTCCCTGTGATGTGCTTAATAGTGTTTATTCTGCTCGGGAGTTAGTTTGCTCGAGGATGATGGAAGCTTTAAACTTTGGGAAGTTGACAAGAGTCTATTTATCAATCCCAATTATTTCTTCCTTAACCACCCTCTTGGTCCACAGCCCAAGGCTTCTCACAAGCACTGCCCCACCTCCCCAGTCCTTTCTGCCACTAATTGGCATTGCTTTCCCCTTGTCACACTCGCTATCTCCTTCCACAACTCACCAAGAAATGCTAAGAAAACAAAAAAGGTTTAGAGGCAAAACTGCTTGATAAGTTAGAACTCATCAGCAGATGAATCAGAAAGAGTAACTACCGAATTTTAACGTGTTTCCCTTAAGCAACTGTGAAATATACAAGAAATAGGATAGTTGGATGAAAAATGGGATGGGCGCAGAATTATTGCACTTGAAGATAATGTACCCAAAATATCAATTTGCTTTCCTTCAATTCCAGAACTAATTGTTTCAATAAAGAATCTTTTGTTTATTGGTTACTGAATTTCCTATGCAAAATCAAAGTCCCTAGCAAAAAGATGTCTCCTTTCTACTGGCAGAAATCTATAATGAATGAATGATGCAGATCGAACTGACAAGCAGCTAATGTGTTGCAGAACTTAAACCATAAGATTATACGGACAAATACCTCCTTTTTCAACTCCACATGATAATTTTAGGCCTCTTTTTGGATATAATTTTGTATTTGCGGCCTGCCCTTTTGGATTGCTAGAGGCTGAGAGTCAGAAATTGTATATAAGGAATGGAAACTATACGCAACATAAAAGAAGGTTTATGGAGACGAGAAAAGAAATTTCTTATTTTCCTTTTCTCTTGCTATTTTTGGATTAACAATGTTAAAGAAAGAAACAATTATATAAAAAATGGAACTAGAAAAAAAAAGGTTTTTAAAGTTGACAATTCTGCCGACTGCTAGACGATCAAAATGCTAAAATTGATGCACTGACAGTTTTATGTGCTTATACGCAAAATAGATGGGCCTAATTGAAGATTATAAATATCAAAGGGACAAAAATGCATTTTCCATATCTCATAACTTACGGTGTCCAGTGGTAAGCACATCACAGTAGCAGTCACTCCAGCTGCGGCACCAGCAACAAACCTCTCGACGTTAGTAGTTTCTTCATTTCCTGATAATCTTAGGAGTTGCTTTCTGTATGTGTCGAAAGCACAAAAATTAACTGCCTTAAAAGGAGCAGTACGAAGGACATTGACCAAGTTCCCTTTCCAAAAGCCTCTCAAGCCTTGAGTAGCTGCAATCGTTTTGATGAGCTCCACTAAGTGCTTCTGCTCACCGCGAACTATGTATTCCAGCTTTAGTCTTTCAAGTGGAGCAACAACAGTTCTGCTAAAACAAGATTTATTCATACAGAGTTGAAGCAAAAGATAGTTGTACGAAGAAACTGATTTCAACATCGATTTAGAGTTAACTACCTTAGAAGTAACTTCAAAAGCATGCTTAATGCCTTAATCTCAAACCTAAAAAAATCGGAGGTATATAGAAGGATATAAACTAGACTATCTGTTACCAATTTTACTATTTTAACAAATGTCAAGTAATCAAATAAATATAAAGAAGTTAACAGGGCTATGATGTTAGTTCATACAATGAGTTGTCGACTCTGACCATCACAATGCCAGAGAGAAAATGGATAGAAAACGAGAATAAGAAAATGGAAGTGCACAAAGACTCAAAAATAATAAAGGGGTTGATTGACCGGTAATCGCTCCCTCTCCTCAATGTAAGCTCTGAATAGTTTCAGAATAAGGACCATTTCCGAAGTTTCATGTTGGTTCAAATTTCAGAAAACTGCATAACATGATTGAGGCAATTTGGAAGCATGAAACTTATACTTACCAAAAAGAGGGGAAAAGAAAAAGACATATCTTTAACTCTAGGAATACAAAAATTAACTTCTTTGTATTCAAAACCGTATGATTAAAAATGAAGTTAAAAACTTGAGTGTAAGGAATGTCCAGAGGCTCAATCCAAAGAAAAGGATTTTTCCTGAAAGCATTCAGATCATTATTGTTATAGGTCAAAACGTGATGTCCCTCTTCTCAATGTGAATGTCTTGCTTGACTTTAACGAAAGATTTAAACCCCCTCTCCTGCTCTCTGGAAAAAAAAAGGAAAATATAAACAACATGGTAGAAACATGGATTACTTTATGAGTAACAGGCCTAGCTTTTTGGGTAAAAGCTTACTTCTGACTCATCTCTATGTTGGAATGAAGTGAAGAAAGTGTGCCTAAGAAGAACATGATGCTTTTATTTTACAAAGATGGACAGTAATGTAACAAGATCCAAACAAAAACCACGACATCCATGTAAGTGAACAGTAACTGAAAAATGAGACAAAGGTTAAAAGTTTGAGCAAAATGGATTATCGTGCATGCCTTAAAACATGGATTAATAACTTAACGGAAATAGGCCTTTGATTGTGAAAGTAAACCCAAGACAAGGGAGGGCTAGCCTAGTAAAAAGGATCTAAGAGTTTAGAGTCACCAAGGGAGCAAAATAGGAGAAGGGCTGTTGTTTGCTCCTGGATGGGGGGTTTCAGCGGTGGGGTTTACATATCCAAAAAAAGAAAACGAGGTATGAGTAAGACCAAACATCACATTAAATATTAATGCTTCATCTCAACAGTTTTGACCTTAAAACAACAACACAAGCATAGCTACTACACTGATGACACTTCCATTTATAACGGCAACATAGTGATAAATAAAACAAGACTCGTGTGTTTCCCAGCACTTATCATGTTAACAACCATTTACTGAAACCATCTCCTTTTGACGACATTTTTCTCCATATTTAAGTTTGTCCATATCCTATATTAAAATTTCAGGCCCCTCCGCATTATTGTTTTTCTGTAAAAAGAGCATCCCTTTTCTCCCACATATTCATCCATATTCACAGCTTTTCCCTATCATATATTGAAAAACTAATGGCACATTCCTTGTTTCCTAGCTTTCCAACGTTTAAGTGCGAGTAAAAATATGTATGTGAGTAGTTAGGGAGTCAAGCAGATTTTACCTCAAAGGCAGTATGGGCAAATTCCCTACCACAGTTTTAAATATTGCATAGGAGATCAAGTGCAATAAAAAAGTCAGCTATGCAATAACTCCGAGTTAGTTCAAAATGTCATAATTGAAATTTATAACACTTCGATAGGAGAAAAGCACGAACCTTGATACCATGGCAGCAACTGCTCCTGCCCACAAATGTTTAGTGGTATTCACTGCACCACGACGTCCCCGTAACCCAATATTTCGCTTCCTCCCTCCTCCAGAACCGTCACTAGGCTCCTCCACCTTGGAACTCTCATCTCCATTATTACTCAACAAGCATTCACTGGAATTTGCGACAACGCCAGTATTCTTCTTGACTGATAAGCTCAAACACAAGAATTTACCCACAAAACCGGCACCAACACTCTTTTCTCGCCTGAAAATTGGTCTACGACGACGAATGGGAGAATGTAACTCATTAGAATCATCAATTGAAGAGCCGTTTAGAAAATTTGTGGTGGTGGTGGTGGTAATTGAAGAAGGAATTAATGGGTCAAGAAATAAGCCACCAGTGAACAAAATTGTATCTGGGTTTTCGATAAGAGTTTGACTTCCTTCTAAATGTTTAAACAAGGCATGAAGTCCTGGCATTCTAAAGTAAAGTTAAGATAAGAAGAATTTTTGTTGAAATTCGTTGGCATTCAAAGTATGTACTGTTATGGGATAATGTTGGATGGGCGGATGAAGGAAGGAAAAATGGCGGTCAGCGTTGCTTATGTCGCCGCATAGTGAGCGGCTTCAGCCTTCTTAATTATTTTTTGTGTGGTATATCAGTGTACTATTATTAAATTAAGGAAAAGAAAAGTACCATTATTAACAATAAATTACTTTTTGTGTCAAGGGTAATCGAGTCTTTCTTGTCGAAGTCAGTTATGGATTTTTGTCTGAAGTCAGTTATTGACGATGTTGCGTCTTAGTGCTCTTTCCTTTCCATGATACCGGGTCTATATACTATCTATCGCTTTTGTTTTGTATCTACTTTCTCATTTTTATGATATTATTTTTCTTATAGTTTCTATTGATGGTACTGATATTATCTTCTTTCGTCTTCTTGAGCCGAGGATCTTTCGAAAATAGTCTCTTTTACTCATTCGGGAGAGATAAGGTCTGCGTACACACTACCCTCCACAGACCCCATTAGTGAAATTTTACTGGGTGATTGTTATTGTATTTTTTGTGCTACATAATTAAACTGTAAATGCAGGCACTGCATAGTGATAGTACATACTTCATTAAACAATTAAATCAGAATAAGCTATAAGAGCCAAGACACCACAATGATAGTTCAAAACTTCAAATTCATGGACTCTAGTGACTAGTTGGCTAGTCCTAACATGAGTATATCCATTTGGGTTAAATTTTTATATATGTATAAAAAATACTTAAAAACAACTAGAGATAATTGTATATATCCAACACATGTGGATAATCAAATCTCTCAAATCGGGTAAAAGAATTTTCAAAGACACTTATAATTTGAAAAATAAAATCTTACATAAATTTCTTATATTTTATATATAAATATTTTAATTATTTTTTACTAATATTCTGTAAAAAGAATCATATAACTAATTCCAGCTTAAGTGGAGATATAACTAAATAGTGCATTGATATGATACGTGAAAGTATCATACTTCATGCAAATTATAATGATATAATCTAGTTAACCTACTTAATTTATACATTATATTTCTTTCCTGCTTACTTGATGAACTTGTGCCAATGAATCCACATATTTATTTGAATTAAATGATATTCACTCGTACGTGTGAGCACGTGATTTTTGCCCTACGAAAACTACTCCCAAAAATTCAAAATAAAATAGTTTTGTGTTGTTTGTGATTTATTTGTATTTTGTCTGTGCATGTTTATTTCTACTTTAATTAAGAAAAATACAAAAATATGTGTTGCTTATGCATTTAGGACTTAATTTTACAATTAGGAATTAATTAAACAATATTTGGATTTGCGAGAATGAAAATCACAAAAAGATGTACTTGGCATTTTTTTGGCGTTCAATGTCAAATTGTGTGGTTTTATTTTAATTGGTATTTAATTGTGTGTGATGATTGTTATCAAGAATTAATTGGTATTTTTAATTTGGTTTATAGTTAAAGTTAGGATTTTAGTTTTGAAAAAATAAATTAAAAAAGGGAAATAAAGGAAAAGAGGAAAAAATGAAAAAAAAAAAAAAAGGGAAAGAAATCGACGAGGCCCAAAAACCAGCCCAATTCGACACCCCTGTACCCGGTCCAGTTGATCTGGCAAACGACCGCCCAAACGGCGTCGTTTCTGTCACGCTCAGTCTGGACCGTTGATCTCAATCCATCAACGGCCAAGATCATCTCTCCCTTACCCCGTTCCTATACCCGCCCCGACCCCCGTTACTACTAAACGACCCCGTTTGGCTTAAGTGAATTAATCTGGACCGTTGGTTCCCATCATCCAACGACCCAGATTAATCAACTGGGTTTCAATATATCAAACTTTCATTCCATCTCTAAGCTTTAGAGACCAAACAGACCCTCCGCCTCTTACCACCGTGCTTTGCCCACCGGAAATCGCCTCACGGCGGTTCCGGTGGTCCAAACAACCCCAAAATTACACCACAGCCTCCCCACGACGTCCTCTTTCCAAATCCCGAATCAGTTTTCTTCGAATCAGTACCATACGCTTCGAATCTTCAATCGAAGATCAGTCCCAAAACCCTAGTTCGTCCATTTGACCCCAAAGTTACATCACTGAACCACCTAGCTACCCTCGTCCCAAATCCCACCCCAGTTCTGTCTGAATCTTGTTAGAGCCTTTCGAATTTCAAATCGAAGGCAAACCCTAAAAGAACCAAACTTCAGACTGTGTACGAAGTTAAAAATTTGAGGTTTTAACCGACTTTAGTCGAGTGTTCTCAGTCGAGAACACTCGATTAAGGTCCATTTTGGCTTCAAAATTTCAAGAAAAAGTGTCGACTGAAACAGATTGAGTTTGGTCGGAAATTTCGAGGTATTTCTTTTATTTTCCTTTTTCTTTTGTTGTTGTTTTATTTTGAATGATTAATTCGTCATTTTTGTCAAGTAGTTCTTCCTCCTCTTTCGGACCTTTTTCTTGGTCCAGTTTTCTTTTGTTGATTAACATATGTTATAAATAGTTTTGTCGATTAATCCGTTCATGTTGGTAGTTTAGTAGTTCTCGTCAAGTTGTTTGGTGTCGATTGTTTTGTTCTCAGCCTCAGGGCTCCATTCAGTTTATCCTCAGTGTTCCTACATTTTGTGTTTAAGGTTAATTTAGAACTATGAGTGTTTGCTATTATTATTGGTTCGAATTGTTTCATTTTGTGTGATGTTTGGTTCCCTTTTCTTTGTTGTTCGTCATTTTTGCATATGAGTTCAGTTTGTTTGTCGATTCAGTGCGTTTACAGTGATCATTCATTTTGCCTAAGTTTAATTTAGAATTGTGAATATAGTTAGTCATTCCCATGTATCTGTGTCAATCATGGTCTGAAATTTGACCTTGGTAGTTCAATATGATTTTTGTTCAGATTCATTGGTCTTTATTTTTTATGCTATTTGATCTGATCTGAGTTCTAGCTTGAACTGCTGATTGAATTTGATGAGTTGAATTGGTTATAGTTGTTGGGGTTGGTACCGATTGAAGGGGGAATTGGGATAGGACAGTAATTTCTGGGATATCAGGAGGGTAATGTGGGGGGTTTAAAAGTTTGGCAAATGATCTTGCTAGTGGGCTGTCAGTAAAGTACTTAATTAACCATTAATCTAATGTGTTAGTGAGGAACAAAACATAAGGCTTAAAAGGAATTGATTAAAATATAGTATGCTCATACCAATTGAATTAAATAATGGCAAGGAACATATAATAGTGAGGAATGCACTTGCTGATTTTAGGGACTGAAATAGGCGTTAATGATTAAAATAAAAGCATTAGGGTGATGGGAGGGGGGGAATTAAAGAATTAAAAAGATAAGATGTTAGTGGATTGAGCACTAATGGTATACATATTAAAAGAGCTATGAATCAGTCATTGAGAAAGAGGGGAGTGTTAGAGAAATAGAGAGAGTTCTTGGGAGTTTCACCAGTCCTGAAGAAATCGGTTGGTGAGAAAACATTTTAAGCCAGTTCTTCTTTAAGCAATTAGAGAAGTTTGAAAACACTTAAAATACTGGAGAGAGAGTCAGTCAGTTTCTGAGGGATCAGTTTGGAGAGTTTTAAGCTTGAAGAGAACAGAGAGAAATACTGAGAAGTCTCACTGTGTCATTGAAATTCTTTTCTTGCTTCAGTGATTTCATTTTCCTAATTCAAATACACTAGACTGATCTTGAGTGACTTTGAGTCCAGCTGAAATGGTTTCTGATTGAACTTTAGCCTATTGAAAGTTTCAAGTGGTTCTGGTCGTCTCTTTGAGTTCATTTGGTTTGTTTTGGTACTGCTTGTCACACCTCCTTTTTCCGCACCCGCGAGGGCGCAGGGAGTTTTTCCAATTAAAGGACAATCGAAACGGGATTGGTTTATTTATTTCAGAGTCGCCACTTGGGAGATTTAGGGTGTCCCAAGTCACCAATTTTAATCCCGAATCGAGGAAAAGAATGACTCCATATTACAGTCTGCGTACCAGAAATCCGGATAAGGAATTCTGTTAACCCGGGAGAAGGTGTTAGGCATTCCCGAGTTCCGTGGTTCTAACACGGTCGCTCAACTGTCATATTCGGCTTATTTATCTGATTTTAAATACAATTATGAACCAATGTGCCAATTTTAACTTTTTACCGCTTTATTATTATTATTTCAAAAGAATGTGAACATCGCTTAAAACATGTCTTTGGACTGCGTCACATGAAATGCACCCACAATCCGGAACATATTTTATTTGATGTTTTGGGATTTGGATCTGGGTCGCATGAAATGCACACCCAAGTTTTAAGAAAGTAGATTATTAAACACGCGCCTAAAGAGACTATCGTGTTATTATTTTGGGAAGGCCACGAAATTCGCTAAGCGGCCCTCCTGAATTCTAAGTAAATTTAAAACAAGTATTTACTGAGGGCCCCGCAATTTGCATTTTTTGTTTGTCGAGGCTCGTCCCATTTATTATTTTAAAAATTAATTTGCAACGTCATGGAAATGCATCTCAGACCACGCCACAGTCAATGTACCCGTGATTAGAGACACATTTCGATTTTGTTGAGATTTGGATTTGGGTCACATAAATGTGCACCCGAGTTTAGGGAGATAACATTATTAAAGGCGCGCCTAAAGCAACTAGCGTATTATTATTTTTGGGGTAGGGCCGTGAAATTTGTTAAACGGCCCGTCCCGGAATCTAAGTGTTTAATGCATATATTTTGTGAGGGCTCCGCAATCTGTACATTTTTTATGTGGCGAAGCTCGTCTCGTTTTTATTATTTGAGGGCAAACTTAAGACAACTACGATTTTCTACCAATGACAAAAAAACAACGATTCTAACAGGTAATAATATCCATGGTAAAAAATGAAAAAAAGCAAAGCAATTTAACAAAGACGAACACAAACCGTTCATATGCTCACATTTACTTTAAGCATGCAGTAACTACATAGAATAAACATTTTTAACACAACAACAAAAATTGCATTGTTGACATTCATCAATATCGAATATTCTCATTAGCCTTGAACCATAATATGCAAAACGAATGAAATGAAACAAAGGATGAAGAACTATAACCTGTGAACCTCGACAACCTCAGAACGACAAACACGACCCCGACGGGACTCAAGTCGGACCTCACTGAACGAGGAACAAAGACGAAACCTCGGAACAAACTCGACGAACCGGACCTCGACTCAACTTTTGGACTTTGAATGGAACTCGACTTCAACACAAGGTCGAGCAGCTCACCTCCATGAACTCCGGTTCAGCTAGTGGCGTGAGGATAGGGGAAACAGCTGCAGGGCTGCTTGGGGCTGTGGTCGACGCGGCTATGGAGGGTCGTTTGTGCAGTGACGACGGGAGTTCAGACAGGAGGATGGTCGACTGGTGGTGGGTTGTTGACGCAAGGTGATGAGGACGGAGCAGCTGTGGAGGGTTTTAATAGTAGGGTTGCGGGTGGTTGACGGAGGTGGAAGGGTTACGATGGTCGCCGGATTCTGCTGGTTCAGCAGGTGGTCGTGGGGGTGTGACTGGTTTCAGTTGACGACGGAGGCGAAGTAACAGTGCTCGTCGGATTTAAATGGAGGAAGAAAGTGATGGTCGTTCGGACGAGATGGGGGCGTCGCGGCTGGTTTTGGGTAGGTGTTTGGACGAGATGGTGATGGAGTTGGACTGGTAGCTTGTAGCGACGATGGAGGGGGCTATCGGGAAGGTGAGGAAATGGTGGTTTCACCTTTTCTTTTGGGGTAGGCTCCTAGGGTTTTTCTTCATCTCCTTTTGGAGAAGATGAATCAATAGTGTCCAAGTTTCCCTCTCAAAAAAATCTGTCCGTTGGTTTTTTCAGAAAAATGTCCAAGTCCAGTTCCTTCCGAAATTTCAAAAGTCCGTAGGGTTTTCTGTTGGTTCTTCTCTTTGAAGAAGATCAACAGTGCTCTCCTTTCAAATTTTTCAAAAGTCCTCCTCTTCCAAATTCTTTTGTCCGTGTATTAATGCCCATTTGTCCAGAAAAATGAGCCCCACGCGTGGTGGGGTTCGAGGCTTGTGTTCCCCACGCGTGGTGGGGTTCCCCGTGTATGGGATTCCGTCCGTGTTCCCCACGTGTGGCGGACTCGGATTATTATGGGCTAGGTCCGAAAATTAGGCCTAAAAGCAGGTAGTTTGAACCCGAATATTATTCTTTTCTCGGACCCGATTAAGGACACGACGTTGCTTAACTAGTCCTATGCAAGCAAAATAACTACCAAAATAAGACTAATATTTAAACAAAACTATATCTTTTTTAAATATTTTTCAAGATTTAAAATAGCTACAAAATATTAATAAAACTATTTTTTGTAATTTTCGTTTTTTTTAATAAAGACAAAATATAAAGTAATATTTTTTTGTATTTTTCCAAAATTAAAATGACTACAAAACATTAATAGAATTATATTTTTTTGTAATTTTTGAATTTATATAAAGTACCAAAATAAAGTACAATTTTTGTATTTTTTCAAGTTTATGAGAAATACATAAACTAAAGTTTATATATGTATTTTTGTGATTTTTTCTTTTTGCAACGAAATAAAGTAAAATAGTTAAAATGGCTATATTAGACCCAATTTCACATATTCACGCTAAAAATGTGAAAATTCTCGGGGAGGGTCAAAAATCCGGTGTCTACAGCTGCCCCTCTTTGACTGGAAACACGAAGAGTTTTCCGACAAAGAACGACTAGACATGTTTTTGACCCGACCATTACTTGGACGGACTACACTAAGGAAAGGGAGGGAATGTGACCGAGCCCTGGTATCTGAGCTGCCTACATATCCTTGGTTATACAGGAATCAGGCCACGTGTAGTTCGAAAATGAGAGATGGTAGATTGTACCGAGGTGAAGAGCCGATCGAGGTGCCGTTCCGTTGAGGTTCCGGTCCGCGGTCCTGTCATTACATCAAAATGATAACTGAAAAAGACTAACTAAGCCTATCAGCTACTAGTTACAAGGATTCCTATCTTTAAGTCTTCTGAAACTTGATCTTGACTCTTGAATGGTGCTTCATACAGACTTTGGATTTGAACCTTGATACTTGCTAGTTGTAGGTGCTAGTTCTTGAGCAGACCACATCTGTTCTCCACTTCCGTGCTTTGGATTCGTTTTTTCCTCTTTTTTTTTTTTCTTTTCTTGTTTTTTTTTTGTTTTTGTTTTTGTGACCAGCTTTTGTTGACCATCTCAGCCTGTTGACTCGCATTCTTGAGGCGAGCTTCTGCTATTTATAACTTGGTTGAATGCTGGGGATTTTTGTTGTAGCCTTCTGCTTCCCGGTGCTGGGGATCTTTATCATTTCCTGCTGGGGATTCCTGTTGTAACTTTCTACCTTCCGGTGGGGTTACTGATTTCCAAAATCTGCAGTATAAGACTAAAAAGTATTCCTCTTGTTATACAGGTGGGCGCCTGAAACATGAAATGTAAAGACTGAAATGTATTCCTCTCGTTATACAGGTGGGCGCCTGACATGAAATGTAAAGACTGAAAAGTATTTCTCTCGTTATACAGGTGGGCGCCTGGCTTCAACACTAGAAATCTAAAGACTGAATGTATGCCTCTGTTATATGGGCGGGCTCTCAACTTCAACACTTGAAAAGTAAAGACTGGAATGTATTCCTCTGTTATTATGGGCGGGCTCCCAATTTCAACACTTGAAAAGTAAAGACTGGAATGTATTCCTCTCATTATACAGGTGGGCGCCTGGCTTTAGCACTTGAAAAGTAAAGACTGAAATGTATGCCTCTGTTATCTGGGCGGGCTCCCAACTTCAACACTTGAAAGTAAAGACTGAATGTATTCCTCTGTTATTATGGGCGGGCTCCCAACTTCAACTCTGGAAATGAAAAGACTGAAATGTATGCCTCTGTTATCTGGGCGGGCTCCCAACTTCAACACTTGAAAGTAAAGACTGAATGTATTCCTCTGTTATTATGGGCGGGCTCCCAACTTCAATGCTTGAAAAGTAAAGACTGAAATGTATGCCTCTGTTATCTGGGCGGGCTCCCAACTTCAACACTTGAAAGTAAAGACTGAATGTATTCCTCTGTTATTATGGGCGGGCTCCCAATTTCAACAACTTCGAAAATAAATGTCATTCCTCTCTTCAGGCGGGCTCCTGATTTCAACAACTCCTGACTAAAATAAACGTCACTCCTCTCTTCAGGCGGGCTCCTGATTTCAACAACAACCTTTAAAATAAACGTCACTCCTCTCTTCAGGCGGGCTCCTGATTTCAACAACAACCTTTAAAATAAACTTAGGAGGAAATGCATCTCCTATGGGTAGAACTCTAAAATTAACTTAGGAGGAAATGCATCTCCTATGGGTAAAAACTAACTTAGGAGGAAATGCGTCTCCTATGGATAAAACTAAACTTAGGAGGAAATGCGTCTCCTATGGATAAAACTAAACTTAGGAGGAAATGCGTCTCCTATGGGTAAAATAAACTTAGGAGGAAATGCATCTCCTATGGGTGAAACTAAACTTTAGGAGGAAATGCATCTCCTATGGGTAAAACTTAGGAAGTGCGTCTCCTATTGGTAAAACTTAACCTAGGAAGTGTGTCTCCTATTGGGTAAAACTAAACTTTTAGGAGGAAATGCATCTCCTATGGGAAAAACTTAGGAAGTGCGTCCCCTATTGGTAAAACTTGACCTAGGAAGTGCGTCTCCTATTGGTAAAGGCATGGAATGTATTCCCTTGTTATACAGGTGGGCACCTAAAATATGCAATGGACAGACAAGAAAAGTATTCCTCTCGTTATTCAGGTGGGCGCCTGGTTTCAACAACAACTTTGAAAATAAAATCCTATTCGAGGGCGGATGAACCCAAAATATCCTATTCGAGGGCGGATGAACCCAAAATATCCTATTCGAGGGCGTATGAACCCAAAATATCCTATTCGAGGGCGGATGAACCCAAAATATCCTATTCGAGGGCGGATGAACCCAAAATATCCTATTCGAGGGCGGATGAACCCAAAATATCCTATTCGAGGGCGGATGAACCCAAAATATCCTATTCGAGGGCGGATGAACCCAAAATATCCTATTCGAGGGCGGATGAACCCAAAATATCCTATTCGAGGGCGGATGAACCCAAAATATCCTATTCGAGGGCGGATGAACCCAAAATATCCTATTCGAGGGCGGATGAACCCAAAATATCCTATTCGAGGGCGGATGAACCCAAAAATATCCTATTCGAGGGCGGATGAACCCAAAATATCCTATTCGAGGGCGGATGAACCCAAAATATCCTATTCGAGGGCGGATGAACCCAAAATATCCTATTCGAGGGCGGATGAACCCCAAAATATCCTATTCGAGGGCGGATGAACCCAAAATATCCTATTCGAGGGCGGATGAACCCAAAATATCCTATTCGAGGGCGGATGAACCCAAAATATCCTATTCGAGGGCGGATGAACCCAAAAATATCCTATTCGAGGGCGGATGAACCCAAAAATATCCTATTCGAGGGCGGATGAACCCAAAATATCCTATTCGAGGGCGGATGAACCCAAAATATCCTATTCGAGGGCGGATGAACCCAAAATATCCTTAAGACTTGAAAATGTCTTAACGCAAAAACTTGCTGGGGATTATTTACTTACCTGTTGGGGGGGTAAAATGTTATCAGCTGGGTGTACCTGACTTCCAGAAAATTTTCTAAATGGAAGGAAAATTTTTTGCCCCAGTTTGATAATATCCCTTGTGGCATGCAGTTCTGGCATCAATGCCATTTCCTTTACCTGTTTCAAATCAAACAAAATTTTGTTAGTTTAAAACATGGTGGTTGGTTGTGATACTCCTACTGGGATGACTTTCCCTTTTTTACTTCCTTGCTTTGCGTTGCACAACTTGTTGGGGACGATTTTATTTGCTGGGTACAATCCCTTTCTGCTGGGGATATCCCTCTTCTTTTGTGGCATAGTTCGGAAACTGGCATTTCCCCGACCTTTTAGTCTAGTATGGATTTCGCCAAATCATGCTCACTGCTTTTCTTGCTTTGTTCATGGGCCTTGGCCTTGAGGTTTATAACTTTTGATAAAGGCAATGGTATCCCTCCTGACACTTGTCAATCCTTCTGTCAATTCCCTTTTGCTGGGGATATCTTTTTGACACTGGCCTCGTGTTTGTTCCCTACTGACTATACCACTTGGATGTACTAGTCAGATCTCATTTTGGAAAGCTGATGGCCTATTTTGAAGTCATTTCATACTTGTTTTGACCAGGCAGACTCTACTGGGGAATGTTTCTATGAAAGGAGAAAGATAAACAAAAGGGGAACCGAATAAAAGACAAAGGAAAAAAATGACTCTTTAACAAAAGAAACTATAAATAAAAGCCTATCAAACGCCGATACCGACTCTAATGGTCATGACATGCAATATGCGGCCTATCCTCCGCCGTTAATCATCTTTCGAGACCTTCAATTGGCCATTCCCCATCTGATTCCCAATCTTATTCGACTTGTAGTGCCCGAAGGATTTTCACTATCAAGCCTCTCTCATTTTTGGGTTTTCTCTCAGCTTTCATCGCCTTATGGTGCCTGTGAAGGTTTTCACCGATAAGACTCTCTCATTTGTATCACTTTCCAGCTGGGGATTTGGAGTGTCGCCGGCATGATTTTTTCTGCTGGAGATTAGAGTCCTTTCTGCTGTGGCACAGAATGTTATGTTCGCCGGTAAGACTCTTCATTTGTCTGACTTGGCATCTTTTGAAGACTGATCAGAAGGTCTTTCTTTGGACCGTAATGTGGGTTTTGGACAGGGCTAGAAAGAAAGGGTATTAAAGGCTCAAAAATGAATTGATTTTGGGTTATTAATTACAACCTTCGGAACTAGATTTATTTACAACAAACTCAACTTTTGCCCCAGTTTCTTGCTTGGGGATTATTTTAATTGATTTTTTTTTCATTTTTCAAAACTATGACCGAGCCGTGAAGCGCCTACGTATCCTCTTTGAGGAATCAGGTCAAACGTAGTTCCCAATTCCTCTTTTCATTTGATTTTCTTTTCTTTTCTCTTTTTTCATTTTTCTTTTGTCGTTTTGCTATTCTCTCTTCTTCTTTTTTTCTTCCATGTTCGTATCTTCTAGTCGTTGCTACTGATTCCGAACGAGGGGTATGAAAGAAAACAAATAAGGCTCAAAGGACTAACGAAGGATAAAGTGTTTAGGTAGCAGAACAAAATGTCTTCGTCATTCCAGTCTTCAAAACATGCCAAGTGCAAACAATACGATTAAACAATAGATTTATAGTCTCTTCCGATGGTGCTGGCCTTGACAATTATGTTGAACATTTTGCTTTTTCATTTGTCATTTCTAAAGTACCGTTGGGCGACACTCTCATTATCATGACCGACCCTCATGCCAATTTGGCGAATCTTGCTTTTAACGGTTTTCTTTGTGCTTAACTTGCCCCAGTTCCACATGACTCGAGCTCTGAATAATCTCAAACCGTCCTTATTTTCTTTAAATGCTTTGATCACCTTCCCAGGATTTTATGATTAACTTTTAAGATTAGGCCCAAACTGGGTGCGCATGTCATGTCCCTAGAATCGGCATTGAACGAAATGATAAAAGGACTAAACAAAAAGGCGACTGGAAATAACAAAAGACCGGATTCGCTTTAGACTACCGGTGGAATGGTTTGAATAACAAAACAAACAAAACAACCAGAATAAAAAAAAACCTAAACAAACTGGACAAGACAATATCCGACTTATAACCCTAATAATCTGAACAACAGAAATGACAACAAAATAAGCCACCACAAGCTTCTCTCTTGCCGACCAAGGAACGAAGCGTCCTCCTCACTTTATCAAAAACTGGCGTTTTAGCCACTGAACTTCGCGTCAATACTGCCAAGACCATTACCAGCTTCAATATCATCAACCTCCGTTAGCAAGTCCCCAATAGGATTCGAGTGCTTCTGTTATCAGGCCTGAGCCCAGCTTCTGTTATCAGGCTTACCACAAACCAACCACCTTAACTTTATTTGCGAAACAAACAGGTTAGAATGGACTCAGTCGGTGCTCATTATTAACAATATCTTTTTTTTTTCTTTTTTCGATGTTTTTTTTTTCGATTTTTCTTCCATTCTTTTTCCTTTTCTCTTCATTTTTTTGTTTTTTCATTTTTTTTCATTTTTTCATTCTTTTTTCTTTTCTCTTCATTTTTCCCTTTTTCATTTTTTTTTTGCTTTTCTTTTTGTTGTGGTCGAATCTTATGGAGATTGCCTACGTATCATGACCCCGCATGAATCAGACCTTGCGTAGTTCAGACCAATAAAAGATAAACAATAATAAACATTTTTTTTCAGTTTTCATATTAGAACAAACTGGGTTTCAAAGGTTTTGAAAATGACCTACAAACTTGAAAATCAAACAACCCATATTATTCTAATCAAGAGATTTATGAAATCAAAGACAAAAGGCTAGCTCCCTATGTTCGACAAATGCAATCAAATGGTTATTTTTTGCAAATGTGGCCCCTTCTAAATTTCACATGAATTTTGAGGCCGGGGAGGATTATTTTATGACACTTTACAAACTTGTCCGTTCTTTTACGAAAATAGCCTTTCGACAACTGAAAGATACTCTAAGGCTATTTCGGCAAGAACGGTTTAAGACGCGGCCGAAGCTGGATCGGCTTATTTTATTTTTTCATTTTTTGACTAAACATCCAAACGGCATTCACCTGACCGTTGACTCTTTGTTTTTTTTTTCAAATTATGATAAAAAACCTTGTGTTGCAAACACGGCCTTTCGACGTCTCGGGGACGAAGCTTTTTAAGGCTGTGTGGGTCAACTGGACCAAACTCCTAGACATGACCCAAAAGGTGGCTGTTTTATGCAAAGTCAGTCTTCAGGCGTCCCTTTCGGGAACATTCGGCTATTTATGACAAACAATATTTCCTGACTTAATTATGACTCTTTTATTGTTTTTCAAAAATAGGAAACTCAATATTGCAAACACGGCCTGTCAACGTCTCGGGGACGAAGATTTTTAAGGCTGTGTGGGTCAACTAGACCAAATCTTTAAAAAAATGACCCGAAAGTGGCTGTTTATGCAAAGTCAGCCTTCCGGCGTCTCCTTCGGGAACATTCGGCTATGTCTTGATAAAACAGCGTCACCCGACTTCTTTACGACAAAATTAAAATTTTGACATTTTTGTTATTATTATTATTATTTTTGGCTATTTTAGCCAAAGGTGGGGTTGGACCCGATGAGGGTTGCCTACGTATCTCACATCCGATGAGAATCAAACCCGCGTAGTTCGGGCAATCAGGAATACGTAGATGAACTAACTTTCTTTTTTTTTGTGAATTTGTGAAAGAACTACTTTAAAAGAAGAAATGAAGTATTTTTTTTGGATTTTTGATTGATCTTCTTTTTGAAAGAAATACTTCTAAGATATATTTTTTGAATTTCATTTGCTTTTTTTTTATTCTAAAGAGAAGAAAATATTTTTCGGAATTTTACTTTTAATAAAAGAAATGCTTCTCAAAATGTTTTTGAATTTTGAATTTTCTTTTCAATTTTGAAAGAAGAATCAAAATATTTTCGGATTTTTTTTATTATATATATATATATATTTTAAAACAATTAGAAAGACTTTCTAAAGAAGTCAATAATGGAAAATATTTTTGGATTATTTTAATTTCGGCATTTTCATAAACAAATAAATAAACCTATTTTAAAAACAAGGCTTTTTTTTTATTTAGAGAAACAAGACAAAACAATGATGATTTTTTCTACTTTTCCTTTGCTTTTAATAAAACAAACTAATAAGACATTTTTTTTTTATTTTCTCAAAATTTCGACAGAGTTTCGATACTACTCGGACATTGGTTTCTTTTTTCTAACAATAAGTAGCCACATCTCTACACTGTTATTTTCTCCTCTTTTCCACTATTTTCTAATTTGTGGATGATGAAAACATACACAATCTTTTTTTTTGAATTTCCAATGTTTCTTTCTATATATATACATATATATTTTATTTTTTATATTTATTATATTTTCAAAAATGTGGCATGGGGGACATAGGGAATTTCAAGACTTCTTGGATTCCGCCAATGTTCCCCATGTGCTTTTCAAAAATGAAGCGTGGGGGACATAGGGGAATTCCAAGGCTTCTTGGATTCCACAAATGTTCCCCCTGCTTTGATTAAAATAACACCATGCTGGAAATGACCAAATGACCCATTCGCCCTTGACTAAATACAACATGTAGCACATAGGATGCCGAAAGATGGTCTATTATTTTCAGGTTGCTTGTCCTAGACGGACCCAACCCCTATGTTGAGTCCCCTAAGTCAAATGCACATGATGCAAATAAACGTTCCTACTAGGGATCCGGCATGTGGCTTTGTTATACTAGGTTCAAAAACCTGGGTCGGTGTTCTAGACGGTGTACCCGAGCGAACAACTCGAGCTGAGGAAGGAGCTCCTTTCCGGGAACCAAAAGGCCAGCCGGCTTAGAAACTTTCTGAGCCTCTTTTATTCAGGGTATGACACTAACAGAATAGGGAGTCTCAACCAGTAAGCACATCCCCGGAGGTAAGAAGAGAAAGGTTTCAGCACAGTTTATATACAGTTCAAATAATATCAAAGCGGTAAAAGCAGCATTTAGCACATTAGGCTCAAAACATGTAATAATCAGATAATAAATAAAGCCAAATAATAACAATTATTCTAAGCTCGAATTCTTAACCCTGAACCAGTGGTTCTGGGTGTTATCCCCAGCAGAGTCGCCAGAGCTGTCACACCTCCTTTTAACGCCCCCGAGAGGGTGCAAGGGAGTTTTTTCCAATTAAAGGACAATCGAAACGGGATTGGTTTATTTATTTCAGAGTCGCCATTTGGGAGATTTAGGGTGTCCCAAGTCACCAATTTTAATCCCGAATCGAGGAAAAGAATGACTCCATATTACAGTCTGCGTACCAGAAATCCGGATAAGGAATTCTGTTAACCCGGGAGAAGGTGTTAGGCATTCCCGAGTTCCGTGGTTCTAACACGGTCGCTCAACTGTCATATTCGGCTTATTTATCTGATTTTAAATACAATTATGAACCAATGTGCCAATTTTAACTTTTTACCGCTTTATTATTATTATTTCAAAAGAATGTGAACATCGCTTAAAACATGTCTTTGGACTGCGTCACATGAAATGCACCCACAATCTGGAACATATTTTATTTGATGTTTTGGGATTTGGATCTGGGTCGCATGAAATGCACACCCAAGTTTTAAGAAAGTAGATTATTAAACACGCGCCTAAAGAGACTATCGTGTTATTATTTTGGGAAGGCCACGAAATTCGCTAAGCGGCCCTCCTGAATTCTAAGTAAATTTAAAACAAGTATTTACTGAGGGCCCCGCAATTTGCATTTTTTGTTTGTCGAGGCTCGTCCCATTTATTATTTTAAAAATGAATTTGCAACGTCATGGAAATGCATCTCAGACCACGTCACAGTCAATGTACCCGTGATTAGAGACACATTTCGATTTTGTTGAGATTTGGATTTGGGTCACATAAATGTGCACCCGAGTTTAGGGAGATAACATTATTAAAGGCGCGCCTAAAGCAACTAGCGCATTATTATTTTTGGGGTAGGGCCGTGAAATTTGCTAAACGGCCCGTCCCGGAATCTAAGTGTTTAATGCATATATTTTGTGAGGGCTCCGCAATCTGTACATTTTTTATGTGGCGAAGCTCGTCTCGTTTTTATTATTTGAGGGCAAACTTAAGACAACTACGATTTTCTACCAATGGCAAAAAAACAACGATTCTAACAGGTAATAATATCCATGGTAAAAAATGAAAAAAAGCAAAGCAATTTAACAAAGACGAACACAAATCGTTCATATGCTCACATTTACTTTAAGCATGCAGTAACTACATATAATAAACATTTTTAACACAACAACAAAAATTGCATTGTTGACATTCATCAATATCGAATATTCTCATTAGCCTTGAACCATAATATGCAAAACGAATGAAATGAAACAAAGGATGAAGAACTATAACCTGTGAACCTCGACAACCTCAGAACGACAAACACGACCCCGACGGGACTCAAGTCGGACCTCACTGAACGAGGAACAAAGACGAAACCTCAGAACAAACTCGACGAACCGGACCTCGACTCAACTTTTGGACTTTGACTGGAACTCGACTTCAACACAAGGTCGAGCAGCTCACCTCCATGAACTCCGGTTCAGCTAGTGGCGTGAGGATAGGGGAAACAGCCGCAGGGCTGCTTGGGGCTGTGGTCGACGCGGCTATGGAGGGTCGTTTGTGCAGTGACGACGGGAGTTCAGACAGGAGGATGGTCGACTGGTGGTGGGTTGTTGACGCAAGGTGATGAGGACGGAGCAGCTGTGGAGGGTTTTAACAGTAGGGTTGCGGGTGGTTGACGGAGGTGGAAGGGTTACGATGGTCGCCGGATTCTGCTGGTTCAGCAGGTGGTCGTGGGGGTGTGACTGGTTTCAGTTGACGACGGAGGCGAAGTAACAGAGCTCGTCGGATTTAAATGGAGGAAGAAAGCGATGGTCGTTCGGACGAGATGGGGGCGTCGCGGCTGGATTTGGGTAGGTGTTTGGACGAGATGGTGATGGAGTTGGACTGGTAGCTTGTAGCGACGATGGAGGGGGCTATCGGGAAGGTGAGGAAATGGTGGTTTCACCTTTTCTTTTGGGGTAGGCTCCTAGGGTTTTTCTTCATATCCTTTTGGAGAAGATGAATCAACAGTGTCCAAGTTTCCCTCTCAAAAAAATCTGTCCGTTGGTTTTTTCAGAAAAATGTCCAAGTCCAGTTCCTTCCGAAATTTCAAAAGTCCGTAGGGTTTTCTGTTGGTTCTTTTCTTTGAAGAAGATCAACAGTGCTCTCCTTTCAAATTTTTCAAAAGTCCTCCTCTTCCAAATTCTTTTGTCCGTGTATTAATGCCCATTTGTCCAGAAAAATGAGCCCCACGCGTGGTGAGGTTCGAGGCTTGTGTTCCCCACGCGTGGTGGGGTTCCCCGTGTATGGGATTCCGTCCGTGTTCCCCACGTGTGGCGGACTCGGATTATTATGGGCTAGGTCCGAAAATTAGGCCTAAAAGCGGGTAAGTTTGAACCCAAATATTATTCTTTTTCTCGGACCCGATTAAGGACACGACGTTGCTTAACTAATCCTATGCAAGCAAAATAACTACCAAAATAAGACTAATATTTAAACAAAACTATATCTTTTTTAAATATTTTTCAAGATTTAAAATAGCTACAAAATATTAATAAAACTATTTTTTTGTAATTTTCGTTTTTTTAATAAAGACAAAATATAAAGTAATATTTTTTTGTATTTTTCCAAAATTAAAATGACTACAAAACATTAATAGAATTATATTTTTTTGTAATTTTCGAATTTATATAAAGTACCAAAATAAAGTACAATTTTTGTATTTTTTCAAGTTTATGAGAAATACATAAACTAAAGTTTATATATGTATTTTTGTGATTTTTTATTTTTGCAACGAAATAAAGTAAAATAGTTAAAATGGCTATATTAGACCCAATTTCACATATTCACGCTAAAAATGTGAAAATTCTCGGGGAGGGTCAAAAATCCGGTGTCTACACTGTTGTGGGTCAATCTTTTTGGTTTCTGTTTGGTTTTTGGGTCATTGAATATTCCTGGGTTGAAGAATAGTTGTGTTGTGGCTTTGTGAAATTCCTAATAGCTGTTGACTGCCCTGCTGAGCTAACTGCTTCTACTTCTTGTTGATTTCTGATTTCTAGGTACACAATTTGAACTCACCTTGATGTAACTGCATATTTGAATGAAATGAAACCATATTTCAAGAGCCATGCTCGTTTGGAATGCATATGGCTGTATTTGATCATCTGTTGAGTAGTATACATATTTAACTCATCTAATTTGTATTGTATTAAGGACTGTATAATTAGAACCATTTCTGAATTGTTTAGACCAGCTGATTCATACTGGACCGTATTTGGGCTGTGTATTTGGTTGTCTCAGACTTGTGTGAATACTCTTAGCTAAGCATTCAGTCATACTTATATTCAGTAGAGCAAAGTCTTAACTAGCTAAGGTTAATTCCGATGATCATTTAAGGTTGCTTCATGAAGTTATTCTAGTAAGTAATATAGTTGCAATAAAGTCATTTTAAGAAGCTATTTCAGTAGTAGTTAAGTTTGATTAAAATACTAGCTGAGTGTGCTAGGGAACATAAAGGATGTAAATAGCCAAACTATGTAATCAGGGTGGTAGTTCGTATACTTGAGGTTACCTCATGAGCAGTATACTCAATCCAGTCTTTGCGTTTAATCTTGTCTGGGGTACGAATTATTAAAAGTGGAAAACTAAAATTTCAGCAAGTGTTTAGTCTTGTTTAAATTGGAGTTGTGGTTCATTTTGTCGAAAAGGGGCTGAGAGCCTATATTTAGGCGGTTTGGGCTTCAACGTGTGAACAAGGTGGCCTAGGTCCTGTTTCACATTACATTCGTTTGGACCTGGGTCCAGGCCTGTGAATGGCCTGCCCTTGTGCTTATTTGGGTCTTAATTTTTTAAAACGGGTTTCTTAAGTCATGTTTATTAATTAGACCATTTTCTTTATTTCAGAGAGACAAGTAAAAAAAAAATAAAAAAATCACCGTAGCTTTTAGGTTTGCCTTTTGAATGATAGAAATGAGATGAGCCTCGCTAAACAAACAGATAAATTACGGGGACCTCATTAAATGTATATATAAAAATACTTAGATTTCGGGACGGGCCGTTTAGCGAATCTCACGATTTTTTCCCAAAGTAATAACGCGCTAGTCTCTTTAGGCGCGTATTTTAATAGTGTTACCTTCCTAAACTCGGGTGCGCATTTATGTGACCTAAATCCGAATCTCAACGATGTTAAAATATGTCAAAAACCACGGGTGCATTTATGTGACGTGGTTCAAGATTTGTTTTAATGACGTTGCAATTTTCCTTAAAAAATAAATAAAAAGCGGTTGAAGTTAAAATTTGCACATAGATTCAACATGTATTAAAGCCGAATATGACAGTTGAGCGACCGTGCTAGAACCACGGAACTCGGGAATGCCTAACACCTTCTCCCGGGTTAACAGAATTCCTTATCTGGATTTCTGGTTCGCAGACTGTAATACAGAGTCAATTTTTTCCTCGATTCGGGATTCAACCGGTGACTTGGGATACCATAAATCTCCCAAGTGGCGACTCTGAATTAAATAAATAAATCCCGTTTCGATTGTCCTTTAATTGGAAAAACTCCCTCTACGCCCCTTGCGGGTGTAGGTAAAAAAAAGGAGGCGTGACAGTACGTCAAAATTTTTGTCTCACAACTAATTAAGCATGGATTCGAAGGCAGCTTTAGGATTTGAAGGTGGCGGGTGTCATAATTTCCTTTAATGTATACATTGTAATAACTAATACGAAATTTATTAGGAACATTTATTCGATTTTTTTGAGTTTATTCGGATCAACCTAATTGATATTTTTTATTTGTAAATATAAAAATTACATCTCGGATGTAAAAAAAAAACGTAATTAGCATTTTAAAATAAGGAATCACACCTTTATTATAACAACACAAGTAAAATTAATATTTTTACTAGAAAATTAAGTCTTTTCTATATATTAAAAATAAATTTATACAAGTAAGATAACATCTTCAATAAGGGAATTACATCAACCAGAATAAGAATTTTTTTTTAAAAAATATTTTCAATAGATAAATTATATCCCATAAGTATAAAGTTAAATTAACTATAAGTTCCCAAAAATCAATGTCATAAATATCATATATTTTTTAAGCAATGCTAACAAAATTTTCATCAAAATTTAATAGTAAAGATATTTAAATTATATTTAATAACCATATAATAACACAAATTTTATGATATAATAGAAAAAAGATGGAAAAATTGATCTCAGTCCAAAATCCCCATTAAGAATAAGACCCAAGTTTTTCGGATTTGAAAGAAAAAAACTCATAAATTTAAGATTAAGAGGAATACTTATTTTATATAATTTTAAAGTTTTGGAGTCCCTTTTTTGAGTATTCTTACTAGAGACCACATATAAAATAAAAGAATAGAGAAAAGAAAAATATAAAAAATAATAAAACGACAAATAGAAAATTTGAGGGGGGTAACCGAAAAGAAAAATCATCGGGACAAAAGGAAATAAAAAGCACACAAAAAAAGAGAAAGTCAAACAAGGTTCAAGGTAAATTCCAACTTGAATTTTACACGCGAATTTTTTTTTCAAAATGATCTACCAGCCATGACACCCCTATTTAGTTTACGGCTGCAGTGGCAGGATGAAATATTTAATCTAGCTTAAGAAAATTTAAACATAGGTATATAAAAGAAAATTCATCTTAGCGGGTGCCCATGCCGCTCCTTCCAGGGTGGATCCGCCACTGCATGGATTCGTTATGGAAAAATTCTTCTTTTTGTTTTTTAAATTTCTTCAAGATAGACAAGCAAATATATTCACAAAAAAATGGAAAATAAAACCAAAATCTAAAATCTGTATAGAGATTTATTCTAATGATTAGATTGACCAACCCTAACTAACGTTTAGCTATGAAATGAAACTAAGAGAAAGGAACTGCACTTTTTCTCTGTCCCTTTTCGTGATAATATAATGAAATTCTGTATCATTAATTAAATGTTCAGTTTCGAACCTTTGGGTGGCGCAAATTTATATTACTTCAATCAATGGTCTTCGGATGCATATGGTTATCTAAAAAAAGGTAGACAAATATAACAAAAATAGAGTATCTATTTTCAATCCAATACAAGTTTTCCCTTGTTCTCTCTCTGTTTTCCCTTTTCATACTTTTTAGTTCTCACTTTGTTGCCTTCCCTTCCCCTGTTTCAAGCAAATGAAGCCTTATAATCAATCAATGAATTGATGGATGAAATAACATATTTCTTATATCAAGGGACCAAATTGCAATTCTCCCACTTCTTTTTATTTTCCGCTATTTAAAAGAAACATGAAATATCTCCCCTGCCAACCGACTCTATAAATATCCCATTTCCTTCGCGCCATTCCATTTCAAATATTCATTCTCACAGACTCGAGTTCAACTGAGAGACAATCGCAGGCGACGATCTCTTCGAAATTCCCTTTTCTAGAATTTTCTTCTCCGATACAGTTCTTAGTCATCACGAAAACGAAAAGCTAAGCTCACAGAGCCGATCGCTCCGATTTTTTCTATTTCTAGGGTTTTACATCCTTGCTTTGTGATCGATTAGGCCACAAAATCAACGTTGAAGGATTTCTACTTCGTCTATATAGGGGAAATCGGAGAATATTTGCGTTTTATTCGAAAATGAGTAAGCTTTTAGGATTATCAGTCATGAGAGGCCGTGATCACTTCAAATCGCTGGCCGGATCTGGTTTAGGAGCTGGGAAAGCCATGCCGATAACGACGCGCATGTCAGCTGACATGGTTTCTTCTGGAAGTTTTGCGAATTTGAAGCTTACAGCAGGTTATTAGTTGATGAATGTAGTAGTTTTCTAAATTTTCTGGAAAAATGTATATTTTTTCAAATAAATTGTTCATTTGTTTCTATCGTCAACAGAGAAATTGGTGAAGGAGCAAGCTTCTGCTAAAACTGATCTGCAATTGGCGGTAATTTCGTTGAAATGTTCAATTTTAGTACACCGATACACGGATTTTTGTGTGTGAGTGTGTGTGTATGTGTACGCTTGCATGAGTGCATCTTTCTATGCGTGTGGCATGCGCTGGTTCCCATGGATACAGCTGTCAGGTGTATGCTTATACAGAACAGACAAAGGCTTCTATACGTTAATAATATAATTGCAATTAGGACTTAGGTTTTGTGCTTGAATTTTGAGACCTAATGACTAGTAATTTCACTTGTTTTATAATTGTGCGTCATCATAATTGAATACAGAACTCTAAATTGAAGAAGTTGATTGAAGATATTCATATACTAGAAGAAAAGTTGCAAAATGCGTACAATGAAAATGCTAAGTTGAAAGTGAAGCAGAAAGAAGACGAGAAGCTATGGAAAGGACTGGAATCTAAATTTTCTTCAACAAAGACCTTGTGTGATCAGCTAACTGAAACCTTACAGCACCTAGCTGGTGTGGTTCAGAATGGTATGTTACCGTAACTTTCCTTTAAAAGAATATCCGGATGCAAAGCAGATAGAACAATCCTTTCTGGCTTTTTAATTTTTTTTAAATATTTTGGATTGTGCACTTGACTCTACAGCTGAGAAAGACAAGGCATCTTTTGAAGATAGACGATCTGCAACTTCTGTTGTTATTGATAACTTGCAAGACAACATGAAAGCCCTCTCTTTGAGGTTGGAATCCTCCGAAGAAACTGTTAGAAATTGTAAGTTAATAATGCCTTGTTGTGCAATATATTTTTATCACCAATTGAGAGCTTCTAAGCAGTTAGAAACCATATATGCTGCTGAATATCTAGAGGTTTATGCTTCTTAGATACTAATGTTTAAAGTTGCCTAACATGTTTTTGGGTTGTCAATAAAGGTAAAAAGGAGCTGAATGAAATCAGAATCGAGAAGGAGAAAATGGAGAACTATTTCAGGGTTGAACAGAGCAAAAGTATCAGTGTAATTGAGGAGAAAGGTAAATAGCTATGATCTAAGAGCTTTTGTGCTTGCACCTCAACTTTCGAGAAATAGCAGATGTTGCATAAAAAATGGCTCTACTCTCTGCGTCAACCAGCTAATCTCCTCTTCTTTTTTTATTATTTATGTTAATTCTGTTGTCTATTAAATGCCTGTCCCTTTGATTGATTCAATATGGACTTAAGCAGTCAACGCTCTATTTCACTTTACATGGTTAGTTTGTTGGTGAACGATCTATGTGTGGCTGCTCTTAACTACATAAGAAGCTCGTAGACTGGTCTGTGCCAAAGCCCATAGTTTCTCCTCTATGAACCTAGGGGGAAATTTCAAGTCTTGTTTGAGATTTAACATCTCTCTTTTCACGTTACGCTGTAACTGGAACTGTTCATGGTGTTTGGGAAACAGTTGCATTTGGCAATTCTCTTGAAGTCGTCTGTCTTTTCAAGTTCTTCTCTATCCATTGGATTCATATTGTGTGCTTTAAGATTCTTTTAACAATAAAACTTTTCGGAGACCGTCTCCAAAAGAGGTACTAGTTCTCTTTAGGGACATTTGTCTTGTTAGTCAGAAAGAGAAATTTTTCATGTTATGCTTCATTCTGCGCAGAGATGTCCTACTACTGACACAGATCTAAACATCTCTACTTTTTGTGATAAGTTTACCTCTTGGTAACTTTCTCAGTTCTAAATACTTTTCTCCCTTTATTTACTTGTTTCTTTCTCTTATTGTTTTATAAGATGCCATGATCAAGGAATTTGAAGCTACTGTAGCAGCTAATGGACTTGCGGTGGAGAATTTGAAGTCCAAGTTGGAAGAGTTACATCTTGAATCAAGATTAAAAGAAGATGAACTGGAGGACTTGAGGAATGTCAAAAAGAATTTGGAGAAAGAAAGGAGTGATCTGTTATCTAGAAATAGCAACTTTGCCAAACAATTAGATACATCACTTCAGGAGATAAAGAACCTTAATAAGTTTGTGAATGAAATGGTGGTGAAGTTTACTAATTTGGATAGTCAAAGTCTTGCCTTTGCGGAGAAGATATTTCAGCTTAATGCCTTATTTGATGCTGGTTTTGAAATGATGAGAGAGAAGGGGGAACTTGCTGCTCGGCATGCTCAACGAAAGTTTGACAAGCTCCAGGATCAATATACAAGCGTTGCATCAGAGAAAAATGCTCTAGAGTTAGCTAATAAGGACTTGAAGGATAAAGTCTTTGCACTTCAGAAAGAGCAAGAACATGCAATGGTGCAGCATGCTGAAGAATCCCGTTTAGCAGAAGATCAGATTAGAAAATTAGAGTCTGAAGCGGAACTGCTTCTGTCCAAGAAGATGGAGATGGAAGTGCTGATTAGCAAACTGCAGGAGAATGTTGTCGCTTTGTCAGAAAATTCAAAACTATCGGAGAATGAAATGGTTAATTCTTCTCAGAGAACATTCATTAGTAACAGTGTCTGATTAAACGTAACAAGGCCAATTTTCATATCTTGCAGCAAAATTTATTGGTGAAACTCTCTTATATGGAAACAGAGAACAAAGACCATATTGGAAAGCTTCAAATAGACATGCAGAAAAAGGAAGATGAAACCCGTCTTTTACGCGAGGAAATTGACAAGTACACAGAAACAGTGGAATCACAGGAGAAGCATGTTGCAGAGACTAACAATAAATTGGAGGAGAAAGATAAGATTCTTCAGGAACTTCAGGACAGGCAGAAACAGTTGGAAGCTGAGAGAGAAAAGGTTTTTTCTGTGGATACTTTTAGTTTTACAGATCCTATTAAATCCAATACAATGTGTTTAAATGCCTTGTGTTTTGTACCTTATTGCAGATTCAGGCATCTTTGCTTGCTGCTGAAAGCAACCTTGCAGAAGCTAAAAAGCAGCATGATCAGATGTTAGAAAGCAAATAACTAGAACTTTCTAGGCATTTAAAGGAATTATCTCAGAAAAATGACCAGGTTAATCTTAAAATATTCTATCTGATGTTTCTGTGTATGTTTGCTCCTATCCGACAAGTTAAACTCGTTGGATCTTTCTCAGGCCATCAGTGACATCCGGAGGAAGTATGACTTGGAGAAGTTGGAAAGTATCAATGTAGAGAAGGAGAGGGTAGCTACTAATTCTTATGTTGAAGCATATTTTGACTGGAAATATATTGTCGCCTTTCACTTCATTTATTAATCTCAGGCTGAAAAAATTGTTGGAGAGATGGAAAGAAATTGTGAGTTAAAGCTGTTGGAATGCAGAGAAGAATCTAATCAGAACTTGAAGCGTGTACAGGAAGAACATGCTGCTTTGGTATGTATGGTAAAGGATGTAGAATTATCATTTACTTCTTAGGGTCATGAAAACTTCTATATTTTCTGATAAATTCCAAAATTAACAGTCTAATTACTCTACTGTATCCCTTCTTTCAAAGTTATTCTTTTGCACACAGTTCAGTTTTATCTTTGTGTATTCTAGTTTGACTCCTATCAGATATTAGTGTTTCAGTTGCATTGAGGTTCAATACTCTTTCATGATTCTCACACTTATTTGTTAAGGTTGTAGGCTCTCGAGCATGATGAGCCTTATCTAAATAATTTGTGTTCATTTATTAGAATTATTGTGTTATCATGCTTCTCTATGAAAATGAATTTAGGATAAATCCTCTTAGGAACAACATTTCAAGGCTTAAAATGATGTTTGAGGTTCAAACGTGATTTTTTGAGTAGTTTGTCAATTGGAATCAGCATTGCGAGTGGGCAACTCAAATGTCATTTTTCACGCTTATGTAGAAGCTACCTTCAAGGCAGCATTTTCCCAAACTTCAACTATATTTAATTTCCTAAATAACCTTCTTTCTGTTGCGGAAGCCAAATGTATATAGTGTGAGTAAGTCACAACTACTATACCAAAAATTATGACAGCCACCAAATAATAAATAAGACAATAAAGCAACAATAAAGGTAACACCAGAATTTACGAGGTTCGGCTAATTTTGCCTACTCCTCGGACACAACCAATATTTTATTTCACTCCAAAAATACAAGTGAAATAATACTAAAGAGAGAAGATACAAATGCCTTAAACAGATGAGAAGGCAAATGAGAGGTGTGTTTAAATCCTAAACATTAGGCTTTCTTTTATAGGGGGAAAATCCCCCCAAAATTCAAGAGCCCACCGATGTGGGACAAATTTGCCAAACTTCAACAAACCTCCACCTTGGCAAAATTCCACATCTTCAATTTTCTCTCAATAACAAATTTTGATTGTGTCTTCATATTTAATCTTCAGTTTTCAACAATGTTGATCAAATCCAAACAATGTTGAAACTTGACCGCAGTCACCACCTTTGTCAGCATATCAGCAGGATTCTCCGTAGTATGAATTTTCTTCACTGTGACTCCACCTTCTTCTATGATTTCTCGTACGAAATGATACCGAACATCAATGTGCTTCGTCCTTGCATGATACACTTGGTTCTTCGCTAATTGAATAGCACTTTGATTATCACAAAAAATTGTGATACCTTTTTGTTCAACACCAAGCTCCTTTAGCAATCCTTGAAGCCAAATTGCCTCTTTCACAGCCTCTGTAATAGCCATGTACTCTGCCTCTGTTGTAGACAAAGCAACTGTTGACTGCAAAGTAGACTTCCAACTAACTGGTGCCTTTGCAAAAGTAAACACATAACCAGTGGTTGATCTTCGTTTGTCCAGATCACCCGCAAAATCTGAGTCACAATATCCAACTACAGACTGATTGTCTTCCTGCTCAAAAACTAACCCGACATCTACAGTATTATGAATATACCGTAGAATCCACTTCACAGCTTGCCAATGCTCCTTCCCTGGATTGTGCATATATCTGCTAATAACTCCAACAACTTGTGAAATGTCAGGCCTTGTGCAAACCATTGCATACATCAAGCTACCAACAACATTTGCGTATGGTACCTTTGACATATACTTTCGTTCAGCTTCATCCATTGGCGACATAGTAGTACTTAGCTTAAAATGGGAAGCAAGTGGAGTACTAACTGGCTTAGTCTTGTCATCTATGCCAAAACGTTGAAGTACTCTCTTCAAATATTCCTTTTGAGATAAACAGAGTTTCTTTGAACGTCTATCTCTAATTATCTCCATGCCAAGAATTTTCTTTGCCTCACCCAAATCCTTCATCTCAAACTCCTTCTTCAGTTGAATCTTCAACTTATCAATTTCTTCCAAATTCTTGGAAGCTATCAACATATCATCAACATATAGGAGAAGATATACAAAGGAACCATCTTTAAGCTTGTGCAAATACACACAATGATCGTATTTGCTTCTCTTGTACCCTTGCCGCAATATAAACTCGTCAAATCGCTTGTACCATTGTCTAGAAGATTGTTTCAATCCGTACAACGATTTTTCAAGTTTGCATACCATATTTTCTTTTCCAGCAACTTTGAATCCTTCTGGCTGAGTCATGTAGATTTCCTCCTCCAAGTTTCCATGTAAAAACGCAGTTTTTACATCCATCTGAACTAGTTCCAAATCCAATTGTGCTACCAAAGCCAACATAATTCTAATGGAGGAATGTTTTACAACTGGAGAAAACACTTCATTGTAATCAATTCTCTCCTTTTGAGCATATCCTTTGGCCACCAATCTTGCTTTGTAGCGAACATCTACTTGGTTAGGAAATCCTTCTTTCTTTGCAAATACCCATTTGCACCCAATTGCTTTCTTTCCCTTCGGGAGATTGGCCAATCTCCATGTATGATTCTGATGAAGGGACTGTATTTCATCATTCATGGCAATCCTCCACTTATCTTCTTCTGAACTTTGGACAACATCTTTATAAGTGGTAGGAACATCATAAGCTACAATTGAGGTTGCACAAGCAACCGTCTCTATGAGACGAACAAGTTTCGTTATTGTTCTTTTTGGCCTGCTGGTTGCTATTGATTCAAGTTGTTGTTGAGGTTCCTGAGTTGGAATCTCCTCTACTGGCTCTTCTTCCAGAGGGTAATCTTCATTTGTTTCCTCCTCTGCTTCTTGTGTAGGAAAAATAAATTTTCCCTCAAACTCCACCTGCTTAGAAGCACCTTTATTTTGTTTGGTGTCTTCTGTTACCTTATTTACCATAGCAGATTCATCAAAGGTAACATCCCTGCTGAATATTACTTTCTTTGTCATAGAACACCATAAGCGATATCCTTTGACTCCAGAAGTAATTCCCATAAAAATAACCTTCTTTGCCCTTGGATCCAATTTTGACTCCGTCACATGATAATATGCAGTTGAGCCAAACACGTGCAAAGAGTCATAATCTAAAGCAGACTTTCCATACCATTTTTCAAATGGTGTCTTGCCATCAATAGCAGCAGATGGTAAGCGATTAATGAGGTGGCATGCATATGTAACTGCCTCAGCCCAAAATTCTTTGCCCAAGCCAGCATTGGACAACATACACCGTACCTTCTCCAGCAAGGTCCGGTTCATACGTTCAGCCACTCCATTCTGTTGTGGTGTATGTCTGACAGTGAAGTGTCGGACGATGCCATCATTTTGACAGACCTTATTGAAATGATCATTTTTGTATTCACCTCCATTGTCTGTGCGAATACACTTGATCCTCTTGCCTGTTTGATTCTCCACCATCGTCTTCCATTTGAGAAAAATTCCCAACACTTCATCTTTGCTCTTCATTGTATACACCCATACTCTTCGGGAAAAATCATCAACAAAGGTTACAAAATAGTGCTTCCCACCTAATGAAGGTGTTTTGGAAGGACCCCAAACATCAGAGTGTACATAATCCAAAATGCCTTTAGTATTATGGATCGTTGTACCAAATTTAACCCTTGTCTGTTTCCCTTTAACACAATGCTCACAAAACTCCAAGTTGCAAGCCTTTACTCCTTTTAACAATCCTTGATCTGATAGAGTTTTCAAGGATTTTCCTCCAGCATGTCCCAAGCGCATGTGCCATAGCTTGGTTGCTTCTGCCTCTTTGTCGTCACTGGATGTCACTGTCGCTGTCCCAATAACTGTACTGCCACAATAGCGGTACATATTATTATTCTTCCGATTAGCCTTCATTACCACTAGTGCACCGGAGCATACTCTCATCACTCCATTTTCTGCAATGATTTTAAACCCTTTTGATTCCAGGGCTCCCACAGAGATGAGATTCTTCTTCAAATCCGGTACATATCGAATATCTGTTAATGTTCTGATCATTCCATCATGGTTCCTTAATCGTATTGAACCAATGCCATATGAGGTAAGAGGGCTGTTATCCGCTGTGTGGATGACTCCATATTCTCCTTCTTGAAATTCCACAAACCAGTCCCTGTTGGGACACATATGATGGCTACAAGCCGAGTCCATCAACCATATGTCTGATGATGTTGATGACTCTGTTGTAACTAATGAGAAGTTTGAATCATCACAATCAGCTACATTTGAATCCATAATGGCCTTTCCATTGTTATGTTTGGCCTTATTCTTCAACTTCGGACAGTCTTTCTTCCAGTGCCCTTTTTCTCGACAAAAGGCACATTCATCTTTGCTGGGTCTGGATCTTGACTTGGATCTTCCCTTCTTTGTCCTCGTTTGATTTTGAGAACGACCCCTCACAAACAGTGCTTCTCCTTCTCCGCCCTTCTGTTTTTCTCGCTTTCTTTGTTCATAGCTGTACAAAGCCGAACAAACTTCTCTGAGAGAAATTTCGTCATTTCCATGGAGTAGAGTAGTTTCAAGGTGCTCGTACTCATCAGGAAGTGACGCCAACAACATTAAGGCCAAGTCACCATCATCATAAGTTGTATCCATATTTTGCAAATCTGTGACCAACTTATTGAAACTGGTGATATGTTCATTCATCGTGGTACCAGGAACATAAGTGAAGTGAAACAGTCTCTTCTTCATGTACAATTTATTTTGACTGTTTTTCTTCAAAAATTTATCCTCCAGTGCTTTCCATAATTTACTTGCAGAAGTTTCCTTTGTGTATGGATATTTCTGCTCTCTAGCAAGGTAGGATCGAATGGTACCGCAAGCAACACGGTTGATAATTCTCCAATCTTCTTCTCCAATAACATCTGGTTTCTTTTCTTCAATGGCCAGATCTAGCCCTTGTTGAAAAAGTACATCTAGAACCTCGCCTTGCCACATCCCAAAATGCCCGGACCCGTCAAAAATTTCTACCGCAAATTTCGCATTTGACACAATTCTTGTCATAAGCGAAGATGCCAATGATGACATATTGTTGACACTTGATGTAGATTCTTCTTGTTTATTGTCTCCCATATTTGACAAAAATATTATTTAATAGCTGACGACACAAATCAAGATTATTCCTTTCTGATGTAGAAGATCAGACTAAGCTGCAACCACAGAGCATACTCAGACAGAACCTTGACTCAGTTACCAAGATAAATCTTTTCTGATGTAGAAGATCAGACTATGCTGCAACCACAGAGCATACTTAGACAGTACCTTGGCTCTGATACCAATTGTTGCGGAAGCCAAATGTATATAGTGTGAATAAGTCACAACTACTATACCAAAAATTATGACAGCCACCAAATAATAAATAAGACAATAAAGCAACAATAAAGGGAACACCAGAATTTACGAGGTTCGGCTAATTTTGCCTACTCCTCGGACACAACCAATATTTTATTTCACTCCAAAAATACAAGTGAAATAATACTAAAGAGAGAAGATACAAATGCCTTAAACAGATGAGAAGGCAAATGAGAGGTGTGTTTAAATCCTAAACATTAGACTTTCTTTTATAGGGGGAAAATCCCCCCAAAATTCAAGAGCCCACCGATGTGGGACAAATTTGCCAAACTTCCAACACTTTCATGCTAGACTGTAAATATCTGTAAGAGCATGTTGGCTATTATTAACTTATAATCAGTTATAGTAGTTTGATTGTCCGACACATTAAAAGATTATTGTACTTATCCCGTTTGTCAGATCTAATGGATTCTATTTTGCCCACCATGTATCCGGACAGGCAGTTAGGCTGAGTATGCTGTCAAAGAAACATAAAACCTTCTGCTTGCTTTACTATGTGATTCAGATAAGACACCCAGCACTTCTTGGACTTCAAAGACAGAAGTGTATGAATATGTTGAAAACAGACTTAATTTAGCCTACAGCTGAAGCATTTTGCCGCAGGTATGTCATATTCAGCAAGAGCACAGCAAGAAGGAAATGAGTCTTGTTTCCAGTCACAATGAAGAGCTAAAACGTGTCCGACTTCAGTATGAAAATGAACTGAGAGAAGTAAACTTTCTTCAGCTTTGTTTTTGTGTTTTAGCTCATTATTCTGCATGTATATTGCCTTAGTCGCTGATGTGTGATATTTCTCTCAGAAAACAAGTTCAATGAGGAATGAGCATGAAGCTCAGTTAAGAGCGCTGAGAGTTGAGCTTGAGGATGAATGCAGAAGACTGCAGGAGGAGTTGGATATGCTGAAGTCTAAAGTATGTTTTAAATGAGTTTTTACTCACAGTGATTTTTTGTCTTATTGTATTCGTGTATCTCAGGAGGAGAAACAGAGGGCTCTGTTGCAGTTGCAATGGAAAGTAATGGGAAATAATCCGGAAGAGGAAGAAGTGACTTCAAAGAAGGTTTGACTCTTTATTCTTTAGATAGATGCATAGAAGAAAAAAAGATTGTTTAGAAGAGGAAAAAAAGATTCCTATTCTCTGCTGTTAGAAGGTTCTGTTTGATTGTTTTAAGATTGAACATTGGCCATCTTTCACCCAGTTGCTGTCAGCAATCATTTCATGGTCTAGTGGATCCTTTCTGATTTAGTAGAACTTTCTGAGGATTTAAATTTGATTATCAATGCATATCGTACTGTAACTAATGAACTATCAAATTGTCAGTAATCATTTATCAACCACCACATAGCTGTAGGAAGTTATTGCAGTTGAAATACTAGCATATAAATCTGCTGATTGATCAGTTTTTAAGTTATATACAAATAGATTACGTTCTCTTCCTTAAACTACAACTATGGAAGTATATTTGTGTTATAATGGTTCAACTTGTATCTTCTAATGTGTATCATGCTGTCCACTGAAGTTTTAACTACAAGTTTTATTCATCTACCTGAGATATCATGGATATGACTGGCTCCTACATGAGAACAAATAATAAAGGCTCCAAAACTTGACCTATGATAGAGATTTTCCCAACTTGCTATATATTTGTGATCTGAAACTGAAAGAGAGGTGGAAGGATTAATTTGATTGCTTATTTGAGGGGATTTTGAACACGTTAAATACAGCCAACTTGGTAAATAAATCTTTCTTCAACTATTAGTGCTGAACATTTTGTGAAATCTGCAGAAGCACTCTGGGTCATTGACCAAAAGAAACCAATCTGATAGTTGCAAAAGGGGCCAGCTTGCACCGGTGAGAGCTGAAGCTAAGGATGTGGTAAACATGCAAAGCAAAAACTTATTTTTGGTTACATTTCAATACTTCAGTCTAGCTTGCTCATCTTAGCTTATATCTCAATGGTTTGGTAGGATGCACATTATCTGGAAGGAAGTCAAACACCTGTATCAAATTTGTTAAGGAAAGTGGAGAAGGTGAATACAGGAAGTGTTATTAGTATGCCCAAACATAGTAGGAAGGTAAGCGGCTAACCGCAATTATCTCTAATCCAAACAGTTCGGCTTAATTAGCTTTCTGCAAAATTAGTTTCGAGAATAAGTAGCACTTAGTGCTGTAGAATGAGCTAGCTGATGTCTTATCACAGTGCATGCAACCCAGATTTATTACGGATTATTTTTGCATTAGATAATTGAATTTCAGCATCTTGCTTTCGCTCTGATTTCATCCCCTTTGGTGAACATACCTTCTTAAGATCTGCATGGTTATTTCTGCATTTAGCCTTTTCAGTTGATCATCAGAGACACCTAAATTGGTCTTTGTGTCCTATCTGACTTATTCTTCTTGATCGCTTCGTAAATTCCAGGTGACCCATCATGAATATGAAGTTGAAACCACAAATGGCAGAACAATCACAAAACGAAGAAAAACTAAAAGCACAGTCATGTTTGATGTACGTAAAATTGAATCCTTAGCAGCATTGCTGGCCATTGTTACCAGATTCAATCTGTCAGTTTCTAGACTTCTGGCTCACCAATGTATATAATTAGCCTAACCTTTATATTTCTGAATTATGATAGGATCCATCAAAGAACAAGAAGAAAAGGACACCAAAAGTGAAGACTCCCAGAGAGGTTATCAGGGTATGACTCATTCATTGACGTGCTTTGTGTTCACCTGCCATTGTTACCAGATTCCAATATATCAGAGTTACTACCCTTTTGTCATGTCAATATGCTGAGATGACTAGCCTTTATATTTAAAGAATCCATAAAAGCACAATCATAAAGCGACACCAAAAGTCAAGACTCGCAGAGAGGTTATCAGGATATGAATCATTATTTGACTTGTTTGTCTTCACTTTCCATTATGGTCCTTTGTGGCTTGCTCTAAGAAACGGGCACGTCTTCTTAGTGCTGCTTCAAGAGCTTAACTAGATAAAAGAGTAATGAGAGACAAACAAATCTCCATTTATAATATGCTCAGCTTGTTCTATTATTCGTATATGTTTTGCAGAGCATTAAAGGAGGAGGTCATCCAAAACCTGCAAACATAGGTGATTTATTCTCGGAAGGATCTCTGAATCCATATGCTGATGATCCCTATGCGTTTGGCTAGAGGTACTACTATTTATTCTGATTGCAGAAACCTCAAGAAAAAGACTTTATTGTTTTTCTTGTCATGCTGTGCTGTTACACTTTCAGTCTGTTCCCAATGCATTAAATATTTTGTCTATGTAAAGATACAGCTACCGAGCGAGCACAGAGTTTTGGGCAAACATTTTCTTGCAATGGTTATATCTTATACATCTGTATTTCCTTTGGCATTTAGCCACATGCCTCACATCCTTATTTTAGTTTCTCACTGGAGTAGCTTATCTGGCAGAAGTCTTAATTATTAATTTTATCTTGTCTCAGGTGAAGAAGTCCTACTCCAGTGCAGAGCTTCCTAGAGAATCTGAAGCGTACTTTGACCTGGAAATGTGTAGGTGCTGATTCTTTGATTGCAGACATAGCAGGCTGCTTTCCATATTGATTCTTTGATTGCAGATGTATAGCAGGCTGCTTTCTATATTGCAAGGAACTAGAATTTTACTTCCCGCAAAAATAAAAGACTGTATATAACTGCAATTAATGTGTGAAAAAATTGTGGGGGAAGTAACGTGATTAGAGCTCGGTTGCAGAGGACGTGCGCCAGTGTAAAGTCACCAGTTGCGATAGAACTACACACATAGTTTTGTTATGTGCTTCCAAAATGCATAAGCTTAGCTTTTGTTGTACTTAAGCTTTGATTGTTGGGTTTTGAGGCCGGGTAGAGATTCCATTAGATTGGTAATGACTGTAAGCACAAAGCCACAACTGCCACCCACCTTCTGCCCAACATATGTACACACAAATACAAATTCCGGGTCTCCTAACACTAGTTTAAAATGAAACATCAGAATCAGATGACTTTCCCTCCCCTATAGCAAGTCATAAGAAAAAAAACTTCCCATATTGCATTATAGGAATTAGGAAAAGAGAAACCTCAACTTCCTCGTCATTTAGAGGTGTAATTTGACAAAGTATATGGCGCATCCCCATGCGCAGTCACAAATGCCTCTGTTGAAGTTGCACTACTATGAGGAAATAAAGATACTTGAGACTTGGAAAAGAAGACACTTGGGAGTTCTCTTGTCCCTTATGATGCTGAAAATATTGAAAGAATGAGAGGACTGATGATGCAGTGAATTTTTCTTGTCTTGTATATTTACCCTGTAGCTGCTATATACATTACATCCTATAGATACAACAAATGTACATATAATATTCCTAGACAATGGTATTGTTTACTATGTGAGTCCATACTCATTTTTAGTGCATGCTCACTAATACAAATGTGGGCATGTGCTCACTCATGTGTATGGTACTAATAAATGAATGGCCAAGATGTGTTTATGTGTTCTAATCCAACGGTCAGGATTAGATCTTCTGATCTGAGTATCAACAGCTATAATGCTGCCACGTCACTGTCCACTTATCAGTATCAATGTGTTTTCATTTTGTCTTCTTCTTCTTTGCTTTGATGCCTCGCCTGTTCTTCTGTCTCTCTGTCTCTGTGATGCTGCTGCTTCTTCTGTTCTTCAACATCCCCCCTCAAGGTGGAGGGGAGAGAATGGACCCCCAGCTTGGACAAAAATCTCCGATGAGAACCCCCAGATAAGGGTTTGGTAAATAGATCGGCGAGCTGAGATTCTGACGGAACAAATGAGAGAGAGATCAATCCGGACAGAAATTGTTGACGAACAAAGTGACAATCCAACTCCACATGTTTGGTTCGTTCATGAAAAACTGGGTTACGAGCTATGTGAATGGCGGCTTGGCTATCCGAGTGTACATGCACTGGTAAAGTGGGTGGTGCTGATAGATCTGCAAGCAATCAGACTAACCAGGTGATTTCTGCGGTCACCCTTCTCATAGATCTGTATTCCGCTTCTGCGGAGGACATAGAGACGGAGATTTGTTTCTTCGACTTCCAAGAGATTGGAGCTCCACCAAGGGTGATGAAGAATCCACTAACAGACCGGCGAGAATCTCTACAAGCCGCCCAGTCTGCATCACAAAAAGCGAGTAGATCAAAGGAGGGATGTGCAGTAAGAAAGATCCCTTGAGAAGGGTCAGTGCGCAAATAGCGGAGGACACGCAAAGCTGCAGAATAATGAGACATGCAAGGGCGTTGCATATACTGGCTCAAACAGAGGACAGCGAAACAGAGGTCCGGCCTAGTATTTGTTAAGTAGTTGAGCTTTCCAACGAGATGGCGATAAATGGTAGGATCAGGCATAGGCTCTCCCATATCAGCTTGCAATTTAGAGGAAGGGTCGAGAGGTGAAGATACAGCAGGACCTGTGCAGTCAAATTCAGCCAAAAGTTCCAAGGTAAATTGCCTTTGCCCTATTATAAAACCATGCTTTTCTCTGAGAATTTCCATGCCCAAAAAATGATGAATGGGACCAAGATGTTTTACTTTGAATTCTGAGTGTAGAAAAGCTGCAAGTTGTGCAATTTCTTTGGTGTCATTACCTGTGAGTAGTATATCGTCCCGCATATACAACTAATATGGAGATTAAATCACCTGATTGCTTGAAAAAGAATGAATAGTCATTTAGAGAGCTGGAGTAACCTTTGTAGCTCAGAGCCCCAGCTAACCTAGCATACCATTGCCTCGACGCTTGCTTTAAACCATAGAGTGACTTCCTTAGTCGACAGACAAGATTAGGTTGAGAAGTGGACAAACCTGCTGGGAATTTCATATAGACCTCTTCTTGCAGATCCCCATGCAAGAAGGCATTATTAACATCGAGTTGTGACACACTCCACCCCTTCTTAACAGCTACAGCCAAAAGACATCTGATAGTAGTCATTTTCACCACAGGTGAAAAAGTTTCTGAATAATCTATCCCTTCTCTCTGAATGTCCCCCCTCACCACCAACCTAGCCTTTAGCCTTTCAATTGTACCATCTGAGTTATGCTTCACCTTGTACACCCATTTACAGGGTAAAGCTTTCTTCCCTGGTGGTAAGGATACAACATCCCAGGTGTTATTTATCTCAAGTGCTGAAATTTCAGCATCCATGGCCTTTTTCCAACCAGGATGCAAAGAAGCTTGTAGATAACTACTAGGTTCTGATGTGGTAGAAATAGATTGAAGGAGGTGCTGGTTGTCTATAGAAAGAGCATGGAAAGAAAATACATTTGGCTTGAGAGGTTTAGATAGACAGGAACTAAGATCGGATAGGTAGATGCTATTGCAAATGTAATCATTTAAGTAGGCTGGTCTCTAAGTTACCCTGTCAGATTTTCTGACTGGTGGGGGTGGAATTGGAATAGGTGTGCTGATTGGTGAAGGAGAAAATGATCTGGAAGGGATGGGTGAGTAAGAAGGACATGAAGTAGAAGCAGAGTCTGAAGGTGTTAGGTTGATGTCGGTTGAAGTAGAGGGACCAGGATATGTAGAGGAACTGCTAGGTGAGGAGTGAGTAGATGTAGGTGAAAAGGTTGGTAGAGATGTTCTAGAAGAGTATTCTGTTGAGTTATGGGTTAAGGTATCTGGTGGAATCGTATCCTGGGGAAAAAAAGGAAAATCAGATGTGAGGGGTGAGTGGAAAAGAAAAGGGAATTGATCTTCATGAAACCTAACATCTCTAGACACAAACACCCTTTTAGTGTCAAGATCCAGAACCTTGTAACCTTTCTGATGTTGTGCATATCCAAGGAACACACAACCTTTTGCCCTTGGTTCAAACTTCCCTCTGTTGTGAGACAAAGTTGAGACATAGCACAAACAACCAAAACTTTTGAGGGATTCATAGCTAGGTTGTTTACCAAGCAATACCTCATAGGGTGTTGATCCATTCAGAACCTTAGAAGGGATTCTATTGATTAGATATGTAGCTGTCAGTACACATTCTCCCCAGTATTGGAGAGGCACCTTAGATTGAAATAAAAGTGCCCTTGCTACTTCCAAGAGATGTCTATGCTTCCTCTCAACCACTCCATTCTGTTGAGGGGTAGAAACACAAGATGTTTCATGTATAATCCCTTCTGATTCAAGAAACTTGCCTCTATTGAACCTTTTCCTAGTTCCATGGCATTATCAGATCTGATTTTCTGAACTTTCAAGTTAAACTGTCTCTCTGTCATGCACAGAAATGATTTCAAAACTGAAAAAGCATTCCCCTTAGAACTTAAGAGAAAAGTCCAAGTGGCTCTACTATAGTCATCCACAATAGTCAAGAAATACCTATAACCATTATAAGTCACAGTCTTGAATGGCCCCCATGTGTCAATATGAATCAAATCAAAGATAGCAGAACTTTTAATATGACTCAAAGGGAAAGGCATTCTGGTTTGCCTAGCTTGAGGACAGATGTGGCACACACAATTAAACTTAGAGGGAAACTTAATGAAAGGTAGTCTTCTCATTACTGAAAAGGGCAAATGCCCTAGCCTAACATGCCATTGCTTTACAGTAGATGTAGCAACATTAGCTAAAGGTACTGAAAAGGAAACAGAAGTAGAAATAACACTGGAATTTCTCCCTTTTGGAATGGAAACTACATATTTTTTCTCTCTTTTGGGAGAGATAGACTCTATTCTAGTTGGCTGAAACAGGTACAATCCATCTCTGACTTCACCAAAAACTTGTCTCTTCCCCACTAAAGGGACCTGCAATAGACACCCATTAGAAGTTAGATTCAAGGAACAACTGAATTGAAGACATAACTTATGAACAGATAATAAGTTATATTTGAAAGAAGGTACATGAAGCACCCTATGAAGAACCATATCAGGCTGAATAGACACACTTCCTATATGTGTAACACACAACTGGAATGAATCAGGTAAGCTAATGTGCAAAGGTGCAGGAAGAGGAGTAAGAGATAGGAAAGAATTAGCATCAAAACACATATGTTCAGAGGCCCCTGAGTCAATTAACCATGTTTTAGTGTTGAAAACAGCAAGACAAGTTCCTGTGTATTGGAGTATGGTACCAGCTACAGCATTAGCATTGATTTCTGATGTTGTGGCTGCTGCACTTCCAATTTGCACTTGCTTGATTATGTTCACCAATTCTGACATTTGCTCCTTACTGAAAAATTGGTTTTGACTGCTGATATTTCCTTCACTAGATGTGTTGTTCTTCTCTTGACCTTCTTGTCCTGTCACCACTGCATTTCCCTTTATGACAGGGTGATAATTTATTGATTTTGTGAATTGAAAATCATCTGGGAATCCTATTAGTCTGTAACATTCTTCCCTCACATGCCCTGTTCTCATACAATGACTACAACTCACATTAGGATTGTACTTTGCCTTCCTTTTGAACTTTTGTTGCATGTTCTGAAAATTCCCCTGTTTCTGAGGAGTTCCCCATGATTTCTGAATATTGTTCCTTTGATTAAACTTCCCTTGAGCTCCTACCATAAAAGATGCAGCATCTGTTGGATATTGTGGGCTAACAAATATTTCCCTCTGACTTTCATCTTGCAGGAGGATGGAATAGGCATGATCCATATTTGGAAGTGGGCTCATCATGAGGATGTTGCCTCTTGCATGTGCATACACATCATTCAATCCCATTAGAAATTGGATGACTCTCTGATCCTCTAGGAACTTGGCTACCTTCTTCTTCCCTTCACACACACAGGTACAAGTGCATCCTAGATGTGAGTTCAGGGAATCTAACTCATCCCATAACTTTTTCAGAGTTGTGAAGTATCCTGCAATACTGCTGTTTCCCTGAACTGTCTTAGTAACTTCCTTTTGTAGGTGGTAGAGCTTGGCTCCATTGGATTGTCCAAATCTATGTTCAAGACTATTCCAAAGTTCTTTTGCAGATTTGGAATAGATTACACTGTCTCCTATCTCTTTGGTTAGAGAATTTAAGAACCATGAGGTTACCATGTCATTGCACCTACTCCATTGTGCATGATCCTTTGAATCCAAGGCAGGCTCATCACAAATCCCATTGATGAATCCCAGCTTGTTCTTGGCTGACAATGCAATCAGCATTGACCTTCTCCATCCTGGGAATCCTCTTCCATCAAAAGGTGAGGTCACAAGAGTCATCACAGGGGCATCTGAAGAGTGAAGAAAATAGGGATGGTTGACATCATGATTGACTGCTTGACTTGTTGATCCAGAAGGAGGAGTTACTGAAGAATCTGTTCCAGTCATGGTGATAAAACAAGTTGAGTTCAAAGAAGAAGATTAGAAGTCAAACAGTGAGTTTTAGAAGATGGAGTTCAAGCAGTTCAAGCAGATTTCTGCTCTGATACCATGAAAGAATGAGAGGACTGATGATGCAGTGAATTTTTCTTGTCTTGTATATTTACCCTGTAGCTGCTATATACATTACATCCTATAGATACAACAAATGTACATATAATATTCCTAGACAATGGTATTGTTTACTATGTGAGTCTATACTCACTTTTAGTGCATGCTCACTAATACAAATGTGGGCATGTGCTCACTCATGTGTATGGTACTAATAAATGAATGGCCAGGATGTGTTTATGTGTTCTAATCCAACGGTCAGGATTAGATCTTCTGATCTGAGTATCAACAGCTATAATGCTGCCACGTCACTGTCCACTTATCAGTATCAATGTGTTTTCATTTTGTCTTCTTCTTCTTTGCTTTGATGCCTCGCCTGTTCTTCTGTCTCTCTGTCTCTGTGATGCTGCTGCTTCTTCTGTTCTTCAACAAAGCCCAAAGTGTAAGGTTAAATTACTAAAGTATCCATCAGTTTCGGTTTCCCTTTTTACTGCCGCTCATTCTTGCCGCACCACGCGGTGCAATTACACGATGCATTTCGAAATGATACTACTAGTACAGATATTCAACAGCGGTGCCTTCATTTTATGTCTACGGAGGCAACAACCGCTTTGATTTTAGTTATCACATAACGGGACTACTTTTCCTTCTTTGGGAGTGATTATGTAGTCCAACCTTAATAAACTAGCAAGCAAAAGCAAATGATTTCTCGTCGGAAGAGATAATAATGTATTGTCAATCTTCCAAGGTTAATCAGTACTAAAGAAGCAGCATTAATAGCCAATACTTCATTGGTGCAAAAGTTGGACGCTTTAGTACATCATATCGGTCTTTTTTACTCCTCAGCGTAATGCCGCGGAGAAGCATAACCCATCAACCACAGGCCTTATTTAAGGAGAAAAACAAAGAATCATCAGAAAGTGAAACCATGAATTGAATAAATATTCACCAACACATATATATACTGTATTTGCAAGTGTGCAAAGTATACATACATCAAGACTTGAGCTTTATAAAAAATGAAATTAATTTTTGGTTTGTGCCTTTTGGGAAAAGTATAATTAAACGAAGTGAATAGAGTGTGACCAAGCAGGTGCCAAGCAGGTCCATGTCCACTTGGAAGATTATGTTCATTATCCAACGTTATGAGATATATATGTTGGCCTTCTCTTAGTTTCGAGTATCATGTAGTATGGTAACTTTGTACTCCTATTAACAATATCTAAGAAACTATTTGTTGTTATGGTATGATCCCAACCTATGGTTTTAAGCGCTCTGAATTTTGGCTGAGGTGAGACAACCATAGACGGGGTACGTGATCTTGATCCCACAAATAAATCTCCAAGCTGCATCATCTAAATGGACCAAGTAGAACATCCAAAACAAAATTGGAGCATCGTTTGGGGGCATTACTAGTCTGAGTAGTCTCTGTCTGAATAGGTAGAAGCACGGCTTGAGTAGTCTGAGTCTGAAGGAAGGCATCAGCCAGCATCTGCCCAAGATGGACTTGTGCTAGTGTGGTAATGTGCACATAATCCATTCCCACAGGGAGCCCTTTGGCATCAACGGTTCTTACGTTTGGAAGATTAATACCCAGTTGTGCTTTTCTAACCTGCCCCTTATAAGGCCCTAGAGATGATGCCAGTGCTACCTACACCCACACCAACCAAATAAATTAACCAAAGTATGCAAGTTTCCTTGATAAAGACGTGGACCACTCTTAACTAACTGTCTGAGTACTCCAATAATGACATTAAAAGAGTTGCACAGCATTGAATTTGAACTCCTTATCTTTAAAGCAACTTAGGTTTTCTGAAAAAGAAAGAGAGCAACCATTCCAGGTCACCTCGAATTTTCATGTAGTACAAGAATAGAGACTCATCAAAACTTGCTAAAGAATCCCTCCGTCCCAGAAATTAATTAGTAAAAAGTAATGTTGAAAGTACGATAGTCAGATCACTTATTTTCAATCTCAAATCAAGAATTAACTTTTAGATGCTTACTTAAAACAAAATGTACTTTAAGTTGCAATAAATTATAAGAGAAATATTTAAAATTGTATGAAAAAAGTTACTAATAAAATACCTTTTCACCCCAAAATACTAGTAGTACAATTTTGACGAAAAGAATAAGTGGGGTTTGGACATAAGAATTGTAAAATTCAAAAAAAAAAAGTGAAAAAAATATTTGAAAATCAGAGTTGTGTTTGGACATGAATATAATTTTGGATTGTTTTGAAGTTTTGCGAGTGATCTGAGCGAAAATTTTAAAAAACAACTTTTTCAAATTTTCGGAAAAATTCCAAAATGCATCTTCAATTGAAAATTAAAAATTTTATGAACAACCGTCGATTTCGAAAAAAGCGATCGTATGTCCAAACGGGCTCTAAGTATATTTTTGCCAACTACTGTTTGAATGACAAAAATATATTTTTTCAATTACCTGAATCACAGGCAAAGTAGGTGACTGTAGATCACGGCGCACACTCTTGAATAATCTCTTTAATCTAAATTTGTACAATTTGGCATCCTCAAGAGTCTGGGTATCACTCTCACCTTGGTACCACAGCAAAGCTTGGAGCTTCCCACCTCCTTGCAACGCAGCCTCTGTCCTTCTTATCATCTGATTATATAAACCACCCCCACGAACCCATTCACTTATATTTGTACCCCCAATAGCACAAGGCACCAAACCAATCACTCCAAAGCTTGGATCTTTCTCAACAACTGAATTTGCAAATGACATTCCTGGCCCAACCCCGCAAACTTTACCCAAATCTATGTCTTGGTGAAGTGGTTCTTGAGCTTCAACCCATGTAAATCCTGCACTAAGTCTGAGGATATTTGGGTTGGATTGACATTCTGGTGGAATTATACCATCCCATGTTTCATTAACTATGCCATTTTGGCCATGGTTAGTGACACCACCTCGGCCGGACATGTTACTTTGTCCGGCTAATATGAATATGTTTTGGACAAGTGAAATTGAAACATTTGCTAGATCTGCGGTATTTACCCATCTAATGTGTGTTAGAAGTATTAACCAAAGAAAAGGGATCATTGTTTTCTTGAAATTGAGGCAAAATGAGACATCAAGCAAGTCTCGCCATAAGAAGGAAAGAATATAGGAAGGGCAGGTACAGGTAGGAGTGTGATAAGGTGAGAGGAGGTTGCTGCTGCCTACTGGCCCATTCTTTAAGCAAAATGTGTTGATTTCTTTATAACAACTGTATTAGATTTTTTTATTCCAAGCTGCTACTTTATTTATCAGCTGTGAATAAGACTAGGAGACAAACTTTTTAGCTGTTCAAGTTTCTACATCTAAGCATTTGTCAATTCCACCTCATTAAACTACTGTCTTCATGGGCACTTTAATTTGTATCATCATATTACTTGATCACTTTCATTTCCATATCCTAGTGTTAGAAAGTGACTCTACCAGTTATTTACGGTGTCTTTTCCTGACTTTTAAAGAAGGCAACAAAAGGAAATCCAAATATGCACCAGGTATTGAATCCTGCTAGTTTTTAAGACTAGAATAAGAATAGTAACCTAATAATTGCAACTTTACTTGCATCATTTTACTATTCATAAGCATATGCTTATCCCAAAAAATAAGAAGAATGACCACCTTTTACCCTATGTGTATTACGGCCAAAATTGGGGAGTTCGACTTTGGGGCTACTATGCCGCTCCACGCCTAACCTTGAAGAAGCTCGAAGCAGAGCGTGAGGTGCGACCCCGAGGTGTGTCCCTCGAGGGAGCACATCGAAGGCTCACTATGATCGACCTCGGAGCAGTACAATCAATGATCATCATGGAAAGGCGGAAAAATTCCCAAATACACGTGGATTAGAGCTGACTAGGTCTGCAAGAATAGTATAAATCTGTACTAAGTCATTATACAGCTCTACCAATAGTATTTCCTTGTTATTATTAGACATGTACTATGTTGGATTCCTCCTCATATATAAAAGGGACCCTTGTCATTTTGTAACACACACAATATCGAATACATAGAACATTCTCTGCTTTTCTTGCCCAAACGTGCTCAACAATTACTCTACAGCTTTATTGCTCCTCATTTATTAAATTCATTTATTGTTCATCATTTGTTCATTTATTGTTCTTCATTTATTGCTCATCATCAACCTTTAAAGGCTGCCCTCGAGGTCCCATATCGCTGAGCTCGAGGCCCTCAACCTTGTGACCATACGGGTTTGCTTATCATTTCTTGCTCATTTACACTAAGCATTATTCGCCCAACAACTAGTATTAAGATAAATCACATATTTTTAGAACCACAAATCAAATATAATTGTAAATACCATTTTCAAGGTAAACAGTTTGGCGCCCACCGTGGGGCTAAAAATAATAGTGATTATTTTGGTGCTAGTTTTCTGATAACACACGTTACTCTTCACACTTTGTCTTGTCAAAGATTCTTTGATTTCAGGCTTAATCATGTCTAGCACACAAAATGCACCTCTTCACGATAGTGAAAAACTTGGAGAAAATAGCGGCATAGGGCTGGGTGTACCACCTGTAAAGCCTGAGGGAGTATTCAATTTTAATAAAGTTTTAAATAGATAAGATATTTGTATGTATCCTTTACTTATATAGTAGATGATTTAGTGTATAGAGTTTAACTTATACACGGAAGATTAAATAATCGGTTCTTATAAGTATAAAGATCATGTTCACAATTTAATGATGGAACTGGACAAACCATCAGGAATGATTGTAGCACAAGATTAAAGATAATTTATCTTGATTATGGGAATGGTTTAATTCCAACTGTTTGTGCTAGTACATTTTATATGTATTGAACGGACCAAGTAGAGATAAGTATTTTATACTGACTTAATAAAATAAATTCTCTAACCATTAAATGTACTTATACTCTTAATCTTGATATAATTGTTATTAGTTGTGTATATTATTATTGTTTTGATTTATTAAAAGGCGAGATTCTTTCGTGGGTCAATAAGTCTGATAGATTGGACAATAATAATATACATTGGCAAAGTAATAGTTAGTTGATGGAATCCATGTCTCGGTCTAGAGATTGATGATACACCTTTATGAAAGCTTATAAGTTTTCATGTGTAAATCCTGTAGGTGGATTTTATATCTGTCACATGAAATAAGTTAAGCGAAAGTATAAAGGAAATAATCAATGAATTAAATTGTCAGTAATTTAATTAATTTGATTAGTATCTGAATCTTAACATGGGGAGTTAAATAAGATTTAATGGAAGAATTTCAAAATTGAACTGAGGAGTGCAGTTACGAATTTTTAGTGGAATAATTTGTAACTTATTATGGTAGTATTAATTCAGATATTTCGAATTAAGTCCATAATAGGAAGCCCCATTAATTAAATATTGCGGTCTCTGTTGTGCCCGAATAATTAAAAATTAAATGGAATTCTATTTCTTGGTGGAAAAGGAAGACCCAACAGATTTAGGAAAAGGGTTTTTAACCCTAAACCTGTGGCTATATAAAGAGGTCTTATTCCATAAGGAGACAATGTTTTTACCACATGCTTTTCCTAGGAGAAATTCGCCCACACGAATTTCGCTAATTCCAGGCATTATTCGGGTCACACAGCAAAAGACTGTGGAACTGGAGGATGATCTCGTGGGCGGTTTTGCTCTTGCTTGGAGGCTTCTCGCGATCACAGTTTATGTTCGATTAAAATCTGTGATTATGTGTTGTCTATATTACATGCAAGTGATCCTGGCTATTTGCTTCCGTTGTTCATACCTGCTTTCCATCAATTGGTATGAGAGTCTGCTTGAATCTAAATAGATAATCCACATGTTATATGTTCATATTCAATTTTATATGATTCACGATAGAGTGCCTGTCGAGTTTCAACCACGGTATCAGCAATGGAAGTTTTGATTATGTAATACTTGTTCGCAAAGTGTTATAGTTGTTTGTCTTGTTTATATTGTTGGTTCAAACTTTTAGACATAGTGTCTAGTAGTAATTGTTTGGCCTGAAGCAATACAAACGATGAAAGCAAAAGAGAAAAAAAATTACAGGATGACCGCTGATTTTGGTTTTAACGGCGGCGGAAGTTACTCGTTTTTGGGTTCCAAATTAGGTTTACATATATTTTGGTAGTTAGTTGGTTCTTGTCTTGTGGAAACATGTGTACGATTTCCTATTCTTTAGGGAATATAATAATGCATGAACAAGTAAATAAAAAGAAAACATAGGTTGGGTGGTAACGTAGTAGTAACTACTCTTCTTATGTGTTAGAAGTCCTTTGGACTTTGTTAAATTCTATCAATACTTTACATTAGTGAAGTCAGTAGCTTTCTCAAAATTGCTTTGTGCGGCGTTAACAATCCAAACATTTTGGGGCAATGTTTATTCTCAACTTTGCACAACTGAAGTGAGATTTTGAGTTATTTTTCCTCCTGAAAAGCTATGTAAGTAACGAAACTTAGTGGTCCTGGTCTCACTGAATTCTTGACATTAAGTGTTGGACCCGTGGCTCACAGAGGGTTATAATCACATGGGCATTGTATCTCCGTTTCTTTATTATTGTGTATAATTAAGAATTTATGATTAATAAATAGGTATCATTCAGGTAATTTATTCATTGAGTATCATTAAAAACTCTAAAAGTTTTACATATGTGAGATGATATAATACATGGATTGAGAATTTATGATTAATAAATAGTTATTTTATTTGAAATCATTAAAATTTCTTAATAGCTTTATACATGTATAACTATATAAACACATGGATTGTGAGTTATGGTTAATAAATAGGATCCACAAAAAAAAATGGTCTATTTATTTGAGTCATGAATAAATATACTCAATATATCATGTGTAAATTATCTTGGATCAATGTATGCTAGTGATAGAGTTTTCATCTACACAAAAGAGGTTTACCTCTTGATACTAGTGACATTAAACTAATTCATGAGAAAATACATTGAGGTTTTCACCAACTATGATGAAAAGTAATATCTTGAATTCTCATGTGTATAAAATGGGAGGGCAATTGGATGTAAGAGGCGGTTTATATACCTTACACAAAAGGAAGGATATAATCAATGTTATGTGCTCATAGAATAATTATAAGGATAATAAAAAACATGATCGTATTTATTTTAATCCATGACAATGCCTAAAACGGTTATTCTCCGAATTTGGTTATAGATTTGGGGGTCATGTTTTTGATGAACTCTAATTAACCTAAAATTTGGTAGGTCCATCGGAAACGACTTGGCGAGAAACACTCACTGCTGTGCAATGAATCACGTTATTTTTGGGTGTTTTGAGATCATTTAGATGGGGTTTTAAAGCAGTTTATTGGATTAAATAAGCTTTAAATATGAAAAACTATTCTTTATATATCGGTTTTATTTGTGTTAAATCTGGAACATGACTACACATGATGATTTAATTTAATATGATATATGAAAAGAATGTAAATCACATTGGTTGAATCTTAAATTCGCCTAAAAAGACTTATTCGAATTTAGTTCAGTTTTGATGATCACCATCTCCAATTGACCTGAAATTTGGTGGGTTCATCGGAAATAACCTGATAAAAAAATACTCATTACTATGTAGAGAATTATGTCGTATTTCGGCAGTTCAGGGTCATTTAGATAGGTTTTTTAGCAGTTTGCGGGATTAAAATGTGATTTAGATATGAAAAGTAATTCCTTTTATGTCAGTCTTATTTTATTAAATCTGGAACATGATGACGCATGTTTATTTTATATGAACTGATATATGATTGGAACGTATGCCATGTTTTAAATTCCTAAAAATGCTTAAATGGTAGCTTTTCAAATTTGGTTGTTGTTTTGAAGATCACGACTTTTAATGATCTCCAATTGACCCGAAATTTGGTAGGTCTATCGGAAAACTCCGGTAAATAATACTGGTTGTATGCAATGGATAACATTAATTTACTGTTTCATCACTGTCTAGATGGGGTTTTGAGCATTTTGTGAATTTTAGAACTTAATCCTTAGAGAAAATTTCGTGGTTGTGATCAAGTGTTGATAGGAATTAACCCCTATGGTCTCCACTATTCATTTATAGTAAGATAATAAATTTACGCATCGACTTTAGGTCTTCCTCCATATCGGATAAATTTATTATGAACTTACTGAGTATAATTACTAGTAGTTGATAACATGTATTGACTCTTCATCTAAGTTCACACGTTGAATCCATTTTGTAATTATAATGCAACCATGATTAAGTGGTGATAAAAATATATTTCTATGGTTTTCCACTATTAATTTCAAGTGAGTGTAAATTTACGCGTCGACTTTAGGTCTTCCTCCATATCGGATAAATTTATTGTAAGCTCACTAGGTGAAATACTAGTTATTAATATCATGTACTTACTCTCCATCTGAGTATACATGTTGGATCAATGGATCTAGAGCTATTAGTTATGATATATACAATTGACTAAAAATAACAGTTTGCTCTCCATCTGAGTTGGTTATGTTTCTTTTTTGGATTGTATAATTCTTGCATTATATAATATATTTTGCATGAATGGCTCTTTTCCATCGGAATTTTCTACTCAAGATGCATATATGTATATATATTGAATGCAGTCTGAATTTTATTATTCAGTGTTAATTGACTTATTATGATCTATTTAATGTTGTATATCTCAACTCCACAATGACTTCATGTAGTTTGTCGCATCACTAATAAAAAAATTCCTTTGGTCGTTATAAGACGTTAATTTAATGGATGCATTTTATGTATCATTTGCTCTAAGGAATTTAATTTCGATTTTTGAGAAAAATAAGAGATGTATATTTAATTTATTTTAAAATAATGATTGTGTTATTGAGCTTCATAAATGTCCTATCTCTTGTGGTACATAGATGCATGACCTTGTTATTGTTAATGTCGATCTCCTAAACTGAATAATATTAATCTACCTTATAAGAGAAAATGTTCTTTAAAGTTTGAGTGAAACTTATCTGTGCACTTTTGTCTAAGTCATATTAATCTGGATATGATTTCAAGGTGGTCAAGGATGAACCTTAAGGTTCATTAAAAGTAGAGGCACTACCAACTTGTGGATCTTGTTTAAAAGGAAATATGACTAAAAGACATTTCTGCTTAAAGGAAAGAGAGCTGGTGATAAGCTAGAACTAATCTATTTTCGATTGTGATATCCAAGGAACATATAGGGAAGAGGTCATTTTGAGTATTTTTATGACGTTCATAAATGATTATTCAAACTATGAATATATTTATTTGATGCACCATAAGTCTGAATGCTTTGAATAATTTCAGGATTTTAAGGCTTGATACGGAGAAGCACCATAAAAATATATTAAATTACTATGATCTGATCGTAGGTGGCTAGTACTTCTCTACAAAGTTCATTAATTACTTATCAAAATAGAAGATAATATCTCAATTGTCTACATCGGATACTCTATAATAGAGTGGTGTAGTAGAGAGAAGAAATAAGACTCTTATGGAGATGTTTAGAGTAATGGTGAGTTATTCATATTTATTTCTTTTTTCGTTATGATATGCCGTAGAAACTGCAATTACATTATGATTTTAGTTCTTTCTAAATTAGTATCTTGGACCCCATAGAATTATGGACTTAACGTAAGTCTAGTATGCAGAGAGTTCGGATATGAAATTGTCCAATATATATAGTGAAAGGGAAAACATATAAGATAAAATCAAGGATGAATGTTTGCACATTTATTGGATATCCAAGGGAACGAAAGGAGGTTTATTTTGTTTTCCTAAAGAAAAGAAGGTAATTGTTAGCACAAATACCGGTTCTATATAATAGGATATATTTAATAAACTATGTTCCTAGAAGCAAGCTAGTATTATAAGAACTAAGCAAAGAAATAACAAATGAATAATGTGAAAATTCTAACGCTCAAGAACATACAACTCTATTTGTCGAAATTGACACTCCATTGCATTTGAGTAGTGGGAGAAACATTAATAGACAAAAAAAATTACTACCTCCAAGTAGTGGGAGTGATGTTGAGCAGAGAACACCACAAGAAGAGGTCATTAATATTTCAATACCGCAAGGTATTGAAGAAAATATTAGTAGTACTTCGTCGTAGTGGGAGAATAGTAGGAAAATCATAGTTTGGTATGTACTCTTGGGAGAGTTTCATAACAAGATCCCTGAAGAGCTTAACACCATACTAGCTAATTACGACAAAGCACTACTAGACAAAGATTACATTTGAAAATGACTTGGCAAGTTCCTTTTAGCAAAAGCTTATTGGCATAGACTTTTAATAGTCGTGCAAAAGGGTAGCTGTGAAAGTTATATGCATGATTATGAGTCTAAGTGGGAGATCGTTAGGGTATATATTATTAACCATGCATTTATACATAGTATATTCTAATAATTGTCACGGTTAAAAGTCTAAGTGGGAGATTGTTGGGATATATACTATTAACCATGAATTTTGGTCTGGATATAACATTTATTATGGAACAATTGCTTATTCAATTTTAATAAAGTTTTAAATAGATCAGATATTTGTATGTATCCTTTACTTATATAGTAGATGATTTAGTGTATAGAGTTTAACTTATACACGGAAGATTAAATAATCGGTTCTTATAAGTATAAAGATCATGTTCACAATCTAATGATGGAATTGGACAAACCATCAGGAATGATTGTAGCACAGGATTAAAGATAATTTATCTTGATTATGGGAATGGTTTAATTCCAACTGTTTGTGCTGGTACATTTTGTATGTATTGAACGGACCAAGTAGTGATAAGTATTTTATACTGACTTAATAAAATAAACTCTCTAGCTATTAAATGTACTTATACTCTTAATCTTGATATAATTGTTATTAGCTGTGTATATTATTATTGTTTTGATTTATTAAAAGGCGAGATTCTTTTGTGGGTCAATAAGTCTGATAGATTGGACAATAATAATATACATTGGCAAAGTAATAGCTAGTTGATGGAATCCATGTCTCGGTCTAGAGATTGATGATACACATTTATGAAAGCTTATAAGTTTTCATGTGTAAATCCTGTAGGTGGATTTTGTTTTCGTCATATGAAATAAGTTAAGTGAAAGTCTAAAGGAAATAATCAATGAATTAAATTGTCAGTAATTTAATTAATTTGATTAGTATCTGAATCTTAACATGGGGAGTTAAATAAGATTTAATGGAAGAATTTCGAAATTGAACTAAGCAGTGCAGTTACGAATTTTTAGTGGAATAATTTGTAACTTATTATGGTAGTATTAATTTAGATATTTCAAATTAAGTCCATAATAGGAAGCCTCATTAATTAAATACTGTGGTCCTTGTTGTGCCCGAATAATTAGGAATTAAATAGAATTCTATTTCTTGATGGAAAAGGAAGACCCAACAGATTTAGGAAAAGAGTTTTTAACCCTAAAACCTGTGGCTACATAAAGAGGTCTTATTCCATAAGGAGACAAGGTTTTTACCACATGCTTTTCCTAGGAGAGATTCGCCCACACGAATTTCGCTAATACGAGGCATTATTCGGGTCACACAGTAGAAGACTATGGAACTGGAGGATGATCTCGTGGGTGATTTCGCTCTTGCATGGAGGCTTCTCGCGATCGCGATCACGCTTCAAGAGATAAGTATCGATTTTATGTTCAATTAAAATATGTGATTATGTGTTGTCTATATTGTATGCAAGTGATCCTGGCTATTTGCTTCCGTTGTTCATACCTGTTTTCCATCATGAAGGACTTGGAGAAAACAACAACATATGGCTGGGTGTACCGCCTATAAACCCTGAGGGAGTATCGAACGTGGAGCCAGCTGATATCAGCTCCCACAACGTTCTAAACACGGAAGCTGGCGCGGACCTCGTAAGGAACGGAAGCAGGGAAGCCTATGCTGGAGCCCAAGAAGCACGAGGGATGAAAGAAGGAGGAATCAGCCTCCAAGTCATTGTTGAATTGTTGCAAGCACAACAAATGGCTATTGCTCAGATGCAAAGTCAACAAAAAACTCCAAGCACAGCAGCACCGGAAACGGTTCCTCGAGTTGAGCAGACACCAGAGAGATCGAGTAATAACGGGTCAGCAACGGACCCCACTATAGTGAAGATGCTCGAGGACCTCACTAAAAGGATTGAATTAGGAGAAAAGAAGATAGAGGCTAACGATAAAAAGGCGTAGACTTATAATTCGAGGGTCGATCAGATCCCGAGCGCACCCCCGATTCTGAAGGGCATAGATTCAAAGAAGTTCATACAGGAACCATTCCCACCAAGTGCGGCTCCAAAGCCAATCCCGAAGAAATTCAGAATGCCCGATATCCCGAAATACAATGGGACCATGGACCCCAATGAGCACGTTACCGCTTATACTTGTGCAGTAAAAGGGAACGACTTGAAGGATGACGAAATTGAGTCCGTCTTATTGAAGAAATTTGGAGAAATACTGTCAAAGAGGGTTATGATGTGGTATCATAACCTACCCCTAAAATTCAATAGATTCATTTGCCATGTTGGCAGACTCTTTTGTGAGGGCATACGCTGGTGCCATCAAGGTCTCCACCAGAAAGTCCGATGTCCTCAAAATCAAACAGAGAGAAAACGAGATGCTAAGGGAATTTGTATCTCGTTTCAGATGGAACGAATGGAATTACCACCAGTCTTCGAAGACTGGGCAGTACAGGCCTTCACTCAAGGTTTGAACGAATGAATCTCGGTAGCCTCGAATCATTTAAAACAAAATTTAATCGAATATCCCACCGCAACCTGTGCGGATGTGCACAACAGGTATCAATCGAAGATCAGGTCGAAAACGACCAATTAGGAGCCCCCTCGGGCTCAGTATAACCTAGCAGGCTCTTAACGAAGGAACAAAGGTTTACAGAAAGGGAGTCGAGTCCAAAAAAGGAAAGATACTAGGCGTACGTAGAAGATCGAAGAAACACCCCGAGGTGTAATATACCTCTAGGCGATCGAAGGACAAATCAAGGTCAAAGTTCTCGGGGACTCATGAGTAAAGCTGGATTCGATAGGCATACTGGGCCAGTAGAGGCACCCTGGCTATCCGAGTATAACTTCAACATCGATGTCTCGGACATCGTATCGGCCATAGGTAAAATCAAAGATACTAGTTGGCCAAAACCCATACTGTTAGACCCTTCACAGAGGAACCCTAACTTGGTATGCAAATATCATGGCACCCACGGTCATGATTCGAGAAGAGGTAGCCCGACTAATCAGCGAAGGGCACCTTCGAGAGTTCCTCAGCGACCGAGCCAAAAACCAATTCCGGGAAAGAGAGGCGAATAAGAAAAATGAACCAGAAGAACCACAGAACGTTATCTACATGATCATTGGAGGGGTCGACGCCCCACAGGGACCCGTTGTCAAGCGAACGAAAATATCCATCACCAGTAAAAAATGAACTCGGAGTTACATAACAGAGGATGCTCTCACATTTGGCGAAGAGGACATTGAGACCTTGTCTCAGCATCATAATGACGCACTGGTAATTTCTTTTCTTTTGGATAAGTTTCAAATTAAACGTGTGCTAGTGGATCCAGGTAGTTCGGCCAACATAATCAAGTCGAGGGTGGTGGAGCAGCTCGGACTTCTAGATCAGATTGTACCCGTCTCTCGACTCCTTAATGGATTCAACATGGAGAGCGAGACAACGAAAGGAGAGGTCATCCTCCCGGTCGACGTGGCCGGTACAATCCAAGATACCAAGTTTCATGTCGTCGAAGGCAATATGAGGTACAATGCCTTACTTGGAAGGCTGTGGATACACAGTATGAGGGCAGTGCCATCAACCCTTCATCAAATGATGAAGTTTACAATCAAGGATGGAGTAAAAGCAGTATACGAGGAGCAGCACGCAGCAAGAGAGATGTTCGCGGTGCACGACGCAGCACCAACATCAATGCCCTCAACATCAAAGAAGCCAAAAGACAAGCAAACGGCCAAATAGCAACCACGACCTACATTCTCGGCTCCACCCAAATGAGTGAATAAAGGACCGTGTCGCGTCCTCGAAGCAAGCAATTAAAATGGATCGAGGCTTTAACGCTATCAATGCTAAGGTACGACCTTCTCCCTTTTCATTTATGTTTTATACTAACTTACTGCAGGTGTTCGATTGAAAGGAATCGAAGCGCCCTCCAGCTCAAAGACCTTAGGTTTTAAAGCATGCGTTGCACTATTTTTCGCTTAGACCTGATTTTATCCCGAACAGTTTTTACCGCCAAGGTTTTTAACAAGACAACATCCATATGCTACCTAAAAGTACTCATTAAGTATTCAAGGTTTCTCTTCGATCAACCCCAAATACTGGGGGGAATCACCGGGGGGTCACCTCTTAGAAGAAACCAAACTACGCCTAGGAGGACCTCGATAGGAGATTGTTGTATTAGGCTAAACGATCAAAAGAACTGTGTCCATGTAGAATAGTCGAGCCTCCAAAGGAAAAAAACATGTACGGATATATCAAGTAATTGAGGAAGCCCCTTTGCTTACCAAAACACTTTGTGCCTCAAAGAAGTTCACTACTTTCTCATAAAACGGCTCAAATGACTGAAACTCTCGAACACTCGAGGAGTGTCGTCAATAGTCAGTTCATCGAGCCATCGAAAAGTTGAATTCGTAAGACCTCGAGCAGGTAACTTCGAGCTCATAAGCCCTCAGTGAGGCAATATCAAATCTGTAAGACCTTAAAAAGGCATAACCCCGATATTAAGGCCAAGGCTATATATCGAACATATAAGACCCTTAAAAAGGCATACCCTTGATATAGACGCCAAGGTCACCACACATGGGGACTAAAGGCTACGACCGAATTAACGCGGCTCAGAGACGTCGGACTACCGCCATAAAACCAAAGGCCTCCAAATACTTCGAAAATACTTTGAAAAGAACTGGTTAATCAGGCTACCCCCAGCATAAGCAAAGGAGCTTCGATCATATCAGCGCTAAACAATGAAAAGGGTTCGAGACAATCAGCCTTCAGCAAAAGGCTTCAAAAAATCAGCCTTCAAGAGAACCTCCCGAGGTACTCAATTATCGTCACATATCGACTCATAATTGAGGTTCTTATTTGAGCCGTCGAAGAGTCGGACAAACACAAATATGCCAAGGCATAATCAAAACTTCAAAGTCTTCACCCGAAATGGGGAAAACTATAGCCATATTAGAGGTCGCATCGACCCAAACTAAAAGGGCCTAAGGGCCAATATGTAAGAGCCTAAGTGCCAGTCTAAAGAGCCTAAGGGCCAATATGTTGAAAATCTAAGGGTCAATGAGCCTGAGTCAAAACTTGATTCGAGGACCGAGCCCTGAACGGTCAACTATTATCAATTACTCATCAAGCACAACCTAAGGGTTCCTATCTTAAAGTCCAACATATCGAAATAATTATCGACAAGCATCAACACTCAAAACATAAACAAAGACACAAGCAAGTGGAAATTCATATGAAAGGAAAACCAAAGGGTTCCTTTTTATTATAAATAATGGTACAGAGATACATTTACAACACTCCCGCAGGGAGCCCTATACAAGGAACAAGAAAGAAAAACCTAGTCTACCCTCTAGAACTTAGACTTTCCCCCCTCGGGGACTATGTCACCATCGGCTCTATCGGGACCATTTCCCTCACCAGCCCTCTCCTCGTTGTCTTCAGAATTGGAAATGAGGAACTTGGCATCGAACTCATCTGCCTTGGCCTACTCTATCTCCCCCGAGAAATCGAAGCCCTTATCATGAATCTCCTCGAGAGTTTCCCTCTACGATTTGCATCGGGCATATTCATTGCTTCTCCTCTATAGATCGGAAGCCCCCCTCAACTCCGTACGAGCTTCAGCAGCATCTTTCAAATAGATGGCCACCTTCTTATCGGCCTTTGCTCAGACCTCCTCGGCTTCGGCTCGAGCATCCACGACTTCGGCCTTCATCTTCAAAAGATCCATTTCAATCTTAGCAATCTTGCTCATCTAGACTGAGTCACCTTCCCGAGCATTACGAAGTTGTATCTCAAGGGCGGAGGCCTTAGACAAAGCGTTCCTTTTAGCCACAACATGAATATTTATTTGCGCATTCAAGTCATTGCATTTAGAATTGACCTGGTTGGCTTCGCCCTGAAGGCGCTCCAGCGTCTCTGTCTTTCTCTGCAACTAGGATACCGAAACGTTCATTTCCGAATATGGGGGGAAGGAACTTGTACACCCTCAAAATAGAAGTTACCTGTTTCTCGAGGTTGCTTTCATAATCATGACTTCGGTCCAACTCTGATCAAAGATGTATCAGCTCTCTTGTCTTCTTATCACGAAGAAACCTGATGGATTTCTCCCCATTCAAGGCTTTATGCAAATTAGCCTCACAGCAAAGCAACCCAGACTTGAGCTTATCGAAGGTCTACGAGAAAGGAAAGTTCAGTTAAAAAGGAGAGAGTATGAAGTTGGAAAAGTGATAATAAATCAAAACTCACCATAGAGTAGAGCCGCTGAGCTTCCTCGAAGGCCGACTTCGCATCTACCGGCTTGGTCTCATCGGCCCTGGTAGAGCCACCTGAGGCGCTCCGATTGGGTGGAGATACGTCGAAGCCCATTCCCCTCAGAGTATTTCCCGACGTCCGAAAACCAGCTGCCAAATCAGGTAATAAAGGACCTTTACCTTTCCTCGCTTGTGGAATCTCTCCCTCGAGCCTAGGGGCCTCGAGCCCAGAAGGCTCAACAGTCTCAGGAGGCCTCCTGGTTCGAGACATCAATATAGAGTCATCCTCTCTGGGTGCATTGATGTCCGCAGAACGACCGATAAAAATGAGGTCTTCGTCAGCGGAAACATCCTCCTCGCACCCTCGAGCAGATCCTGCTTTGCTATGGGAATACTCGCCCTTCGAGGACCTTTTCCTTTTGTTATCCTTCCCTGCCTCAGGTATCGATGGTCCTTCCTCCTCCTCGAAAGGGAACGATCTCACCTCAGAAAACTCACAGATGCCTGCAACAAAGAAATTAGTGTACGAAAGGGAAAGTACTCCTCAAGAGGAGGACTACATAGCACATACCATGGTGCTTAGCCTCCCATTTGCCCTTAAACAAATCTTGCCAATTGCGCTCATCATAAGTCGAAGAGGCCGCCAGTTTGCGGGCCCAGCCCGCAAGATCAGGAACCTCATTTGGCATCTATGGGATCGTTGTGAAAAAGAAAAGAAAATGCCATTACGGAGTCTGGCTTCAGTGAGAACAAAAATAATAGAATACAGTGTATCACTTACGCTTGAAATTCCATTTCTCGGGAAACGGCAGGAACTCTGCAGGAATAATATCAACAGTCCTCACTCGAACAAACCGACTTATCCATCCTCGATCCATGTCCTCCTTATCACTGTAGATAAAGGGCCTGGTGGATCGGCGTCGTAGTGTAATTAGACCTTGGTGATGTAAAGGCTGATACAATCTGATGAGATGGCTAAGAGTAGACTCGAGCCCGGCCTTTTCAGCAAAAAATCTCATCATCAGCACAATTTGCCAAAAAGACGGATGGATCTGAGCCAAAGTAACTCGATGTCTTCGACATAATTCGAGCACGAGTCGGTCGAGAGGACCCAATGTAAAAGGGTACGTATACACGTTCAAGAACCCCTCTACGTGGGCCATGATATCCTCTTCCCGGGAGGGTACCTGCAGCCTTACCTTCTCTCCCCATCCGCAGTCTCTCCTCACAGCCTCAAGGTGTCTCTCTTCTATTTATTGAATGAACCTCGATGCATGTTCTCGATGGCTCGGAACATCGAGAGGTTTCTCTATCGTGAAATCTCTCTTCGAGACGAAACAGTTTGAAGTTACCTCACCAAACGCTAGTAGTGTACCACCGGCCAGGCGGAAGCAGAGGTAGGACTTCCCTCTTCTTGATGAGCGGATTTGGGCATGGTATCCATAGCTCCTTTAACCCAAGAAAGTGAAGATGAAAACTCAGGCGAAAGCTTTGATCTGATGCGGTACTATAACTAGCACAAAAAAGGAACTCTACAAAGAAAGGTAGTTGCACAAAGCGGCAAAACCTTCAAAGAACGGAAAGAAAGTATATATAAGAAGATTGTCAACTATTCATTAATTTTGATAGCCAATCAGCTCTCATGATGCAATTATGACTTTTTGGGAATTGTACCGACGAGGCCATTTCGGTCACTTCACTGTCATGTCACATGAATAACATTACAACCCCGTGTTAGAGGCATCGAGGAGTCAAATCGAGTCCTTACCAACCCGACCTAGGGAAGGTATGCAATCGAAACCAGAACAACCTAATCTAAAGGGTCTCTGTTATTCCGAGCTCGAAAAAGTTAAATTCAAGTTCGAAGCTTGACTTCGGCATAAACACTAAAAGCAAAACTTTGAAGACATTAAATGAGAAAATCCTTTGCATTCCAAAAATATATTTACAAAAGCGCATTTACAAAACTCCCACATGGAGTCCATGTACAAAAGAAGAAGAAGTAAAAAGAACAAAGGTGGCTTAGTCTTCATCTTCGCTACTCCCCGAGCCACTCACAGAGCCCTCATCCGAAGTAGTCGGAGCTGCTGACTCCTCTTCCAAGGCCTTCGCTTCTTCGATCTCGGCGAAGAGATCAAAACCCTTGGCATGCACTTCCTCGAAGGCCTTTCTCCGAGCCTATAACCGAGCATGTGCAAGGGCGCGAGCCAGTTTGAGCTCGGCCTCTTCAGATATCTCCCTGGCTCGAGTATTTGCTGCAACAACATCATCCCAATACGAGGATAAGAGTGCATCGGCTTCAGACTTAGCCATGGATAACTCGACAGTCAACTCAGCATGAAGCACCTAGAATTTGTGAGCCTCCTCCTTAGCACCTTGAAGAAGACCCTAGGTCGAGGCCAGCTCCCCTCGAAGAGTATCCCTTTCCAAGGTCGTACTATCCTTGCACCGCTTCAGCTTTAGTATCTCGGCATCTTTGGCCGAAATCTCTTCCCGAAGCAGCTCCGCTAGGGCATCCCTTCGCTCGATCTGCAAATGCCGAGCCAATATAGTAAATACAAAGTTATGAAAAATACTAGCAAACTCATGAATATCGAACTACCTGCTCAATGAAGTTGGCCCGATCTTGGAGCACTTTCTCTGAGATTGGTCAAAGGCTGTTCAATTCATCCTCCCTTCGAGCGTATAGAGTTTTTAGCTCTTTTGAATTCGTGGCAAACTTCTTAAACTCCTCTTCACTATGGGTCAATTCAGCTCTTAATTTGGAGAAGGCCTGGTCATACAACATCATGACCTATACCACGAAGGAAAGAAGTTGGAAAAACAAAGATCAAAACTCAAGGCACAAGGCACAAAGGTTATGTCAAAATCACCTATTTTTGGAGTTTCGCAGTGTCCTCGAGAACGACTGGAGCATCGAGATCAGCGTCCTCTTCAACACCAGCTAAAAAATGTCCAAACATCTCATCCACTCTCTGGGATGTCCCCGCATCGGGAATCTTCCTACTCTAGGCATCCCGTATTTGCCCTGGGAAAAACGACGAGCCCGATTGAAGATCGCCTATGACATCAACCTCTATCGAGGCTTCCTCTCGCCCTCGAAAGGCCTCAGAGCGGGATCCTCTGACTGATCCAACCAAGTGATCATCGGCGCAAATTGTATCCTATTCAATGGTCGGATCGGGGACGACATCCAAACCCTCCCGAGGGTCTCCTCAATACGAGGTGGGACTGCATCGGCCACCTCTGGCTCGACAATCATCTACCTGGCAACCTTCGAAGCATCGGCGCTTTGTCTTGCCATATGTACAAGTGGGCAACGGTCGTTGTCTTCGTCTTCAGTACGAAGACTCTCAGCAGCTGCCGAAGTTAGGAACGTTGCATCAGCCTTGGGTTTTCGAGCCTTGGCCCTCTTTGGTTTCAGGGACTCCGCCAGCATCTCCTTCTTTCTCTTTCTATCTTTGGCAGGCCTTTGGGTCTCCTTTTTGCCATGAGGAGGCGGTCTCATTGAAACTGCTTCTTCGAGGCCTGCACAAGCATAAAATGAAATCCATTCATAAGGGATTTGGAAGTGATAATGGTGGGGGCGTACCATGATTTTTGGCCTCCCATCGAGTTTTAGCCAGATCACGCCAAATGCGCTTGTCATATGAAGATGCATAGTCTAAATGTCTAACCCAGCCCGGGAGGTCGTTGACTACACCGGGAAACCACACGGTGGCTAAGCAACAAGAGAAAAATCAATTCAAATGACAAAAGAGTTAGTTCGAAAGAGGAAAAGAGGACATTCAGATGATAAAACATGCTCGGTGTAACAACACTTATGCCTCATATTCCATTCCTCGGGGAATGGCATATTCTCGGCAGAGATAAGGTCCGAAGTTCTGACTCGAATGAAGCGGCTCATCCACCCCCGGTCTTTATCTTCATCAGTGTTGGCAAAAAATACTTTGGCAGATCGATGCCAAAGTTTGACTAGGCCCCCTCGATAGAGGCGAGGACTATATAATGTGATCAGCTGATCGAGGGTGAAAGACATCCCCTCAACCATGTTAGAGAAATGTCTAAGCAAATAGACAATTCTCCAAAAAGAAGGATAAATCTGACCAAGCGTCACTCGATATTCTCGACAAAAATCGAGGATCACCGGGTCTATCAATGGAGAAGAAGAACTTACTGGACCCAAGGTAAAGGGATACATATACACGCTGAGAAAACCAGGTTTATGTGTAATTATATCCTCCTCCGAAGAAGGGATCTCTACTTGTACCGCCTTTCTTGTTGATCCCAAACGCACACGCAAGTATACGTGGTCGACAAGTAATATAATAATAAATTGAGCGTCGAACCCACAGAGACTTGTGTAAACTACTCACTAAATCGCTAAAATTGTTATTCAATCCAGCTAAAATCAAAGTCCAATAATATGATTATATTATACTACGATTCTAAATAATAACTAAATTATCAAGTAATGAATTGATTGTTGTGTATTCAGTAGAGACAAGTATTCCAGGGTTGTGATCGATTCACCATTCATATTGTGTTCTAATTAACTCTCCATTTCATATAATTCACTCATGGTTGCTAATTAATCGATAAATTCTCTCATAGCCTTCTCCCGAAGTACTACTCACCTATTCTCAATAGATTAACGCCTATATTCCTATGAAATCAATCTATTAAGAATGCACTAAGATTACGATATTTAATTAAGCACGACGACTAGGTATATTCCTATCCTAACCACAAATCCGCTCCCCCTAAGGGTTAAGATCATGCTCTCTTCAATTCTTCTCTAATCTAAACACGGCTTTCCCAAGCATAGCATAGATAGTAAATAGAACCTAACTGCTGGCCAAACAATTAAGCAATTAAACACAAAATTGAAGAAACAACCATATATTGGTGAATTATAATCAAGGTCAAGCTAATATCAAACAACAATATTCATGGCTAAATCACAACCCCAGAACAATGGGTGTTTAGCCACTCATGATGTAATCAAACAATTGCATAAGTTTTGATTAATTGAAAATACTGGAAAAGATGAAGAATTCTGAGATGTTCTTGCGCCTCAATGTTTCTTGTGTGTATTTTTGCTCCAAAGTGCATCTCTCCTTCAAAAATAGGTTTAGTCTTGCTTTTATACGTGTTGGATAGGTCTAGGGCCGAATAAACCGTGTCCCGGGCTAAATAGGACACAATCCGCGTCAACGGCGCCCAGCCCAGTTCCAGGCGCCCACCAGGGCGCTGCCCAAATTATGCATACTGTTTTCAGCGCCACAGGTTGCGCCAGGCACTGCCTATGGCGCCCAAATGGCTTCTTTTTCTGATTTTGTTCGTTTTAGCTCAAATCTCGCACGTTTCACCCCTACTTGCTCCCGAATCATTCCTACAAGTAAAAATACTTCAAATTAATATAAATCAGAGCATTTAACATCCCAAATTCACGAAACAAGAGTAAAATATGAGGCGATATACATAGAAATATATATACTTTACGCTAAACATCAACACCCCACACTTAGACTCTTGCCCGTCCTCGAGCAATAGGACAATCTAGTAAACCCCCCAACTACGTACAAAGTTCAATCATAGAGGAGCACCTTAACCTTTAACCACACACTATACCCTTGACTACGATCAATACCGGCACACAAGCATGAACACACAAAAATTTACATTCTTCCCGTTTAAGCATACCCAAGTATAATATTTCAATTCAATAATTTCCAATAACCTATTCATCACCACCCAACCTCACAAGTCGACTTGCAACCACTAAGCACCCTCAATTCATGTACTTACCCAACAAGAAAGTTTACAACATTACCAATCATTCATGAGATCATGTGCCCTCACCAACAAACAAAAGAGTGAATATAAATTGGTCCACACATTCAAATATGCTTTTGTGTATAGATTAAGGACATCACACAATTGAACAAAATTCGCTCACTCTCATAAAGAATTCATATGCATCCCGTGGTCGTACCATAAGCTTGCCCGTAGTGTATATCTCTACTAATTTAAGCTCGCCAAATCTAGGATCAATTAGGACTTTTAGGTTGTAATGTAGGCTAAGGGACGGGTATGATACATTTAGAAATAGTGGCTAACCCTCCTAAGCACTTTAATACACTACATTTACAATTCAAGCACATATTCTCCCCAATCAAATCACTTGCCATATACAACATAACCCTCTTTTCAATTAAGCACTTCTCTATTTTTCACTAGCACAAATCAATAAGAATTGGAGGTGTTTATTTTTCTACATACTTTCACTATCATTTCTTTTTTCTTTTTTTCTTTAAATTTGTCTTTTCTTTTTTTCTTTTTCATACACTCCATACAATAAAGTTCATCGGCTAGTGACGTTTAATTTCAAATTTAGTGCACCAACGGGCCCTTCCATGGTTCCACTCAAAAGATGCTCCCCAATTTCTAACCTTACTTCTTTTATCGCCTAAGTGCCTTAGGAGGTAAAGGTTCAATCAATATCAAATTAAGAACAAAATGGGGGTATGGCTTGTAATGTGGGTGCCAAAAGAAAGGTCTATAGGCTCAAAAGGGCTAGCAATGGAAACTTTTATTTTTATGTGACAAGCACATCCATGATCAAGCAAGAAAATGCCTACGTCATCTCCTAGATTAGCACAACTTACAATTTTGCTTCAATTAACACACTAGGCAAGTTCTAGAGTACACAGGATAGCATAGAAAATCACGAATCCTCACACACGTTGCACATGACTCAATCAAGACGGTTCTGTTCAACTCTCAAGTTAAGCAATCACAATTAAATGAGAAATTTAAGCAACAATGCACTATGTGGTATACAAGTTAAGCAACTGAGAAAATGCGTCACAAAATAGACTATTTACTTTACTTAGGCTTCACAATTCAAACCAAATATACGGGAAAACAGGATGTATATCATAGCCTAATGTGTCAGCATCAACCATGTCAATGAGTATCTCAGAACGACTCAGTTTCTTCCTAAACTACTCCTAAAAAAAATAAAGTACCCGGTTCGAGCTACACCCTTGGAAAAGAACCAGTGCCTAAAGAAAAACCAAGGGATACTACCTAACTATCCTAAAAAATGAAAAATCTTTTTGGTGTTTTTAATCGGACTTTTTCCCTCAAGAAAATTGTCCAAAAGATCCATCGTCGGGAAAAATCTGAACTTTTTCTAATTTTTTTTCAATTTTCGTTTTATTTTTTTATTTTATTTTTTAACCTAGACTATGTCTACTATGCGTTCTAAAAGAAAAACTAAATAAAAAAAATAGTTTTATACAATTACACTTCAGAAAGTAGTTTCCCCACCCCATACCTATATTATGCATAGTCCTTGATGCATGATCATAGAGAAAAATATTAAAACAAAGGTGAGAAATACTCCCTGAGGCCCTCTCAGGCCTAGCTCGGACATGATCCTCAATATTAAGGGTCGGGACGACCCCACACTTAGGCTCAAACATGCTCCTTAGCTTCAATTTTGGGTACTCAGACTTCCCCTACTCTACAAAATAAAAACAACACAAAACTTGACACTAGAAAAATAATCAATAAATAAAAGATATACAGGTTGGGTTGCCTCCCAACAAGCGCCTTATTTATAGTCGCGACACGATTCTGCTACTCTACTCAGGTTGGGCGCTTTCTCATCTTCTTTCTCCCATGAAGTCTAGCCTTTTTGCACGCTCTCAGAAGGTTTCCTCTTTCATCTCTGGCTCTTTTCTCAATCATCTTTACACGCTCAGCTGAAAACACCACCTCCTCTATCTCAGTTGTCCCATCTGGATCACTATAATTCACATGCTGACTCTGCTCTATTCCCTTCAATTCGACCACAGTAATCATGCATAAGTCCTCATAATGCTTAGGGAGCTTAAGTGCCTTGTACACATTAAAAGTGACCTCCCCATCGTCAACTCTCGGTTTTAACTTCCCTGCCCTCACATCAATAATTGCTCCACCGGTAGCTAAGAATGGTCGCCCCAAAATAATGGGCACTTCCTCATCTACCTCTTAATCAAGAACAATAAAATCAGCAGGAAGAATAAACTTTCCCACTCGAACTAACACATCCTCAATAATTCCTTCTGGCATGACCAGTGACCTATCTGCTAATTGTAAAGTGATTGTAGTAGGTCTAAGCACCCCCAATCCAAGTTGCTTGAACAACGAGGATGGCATTAAATTTATACTAGCCCCTAAATCACACAGGGCTCTACAACTTCTTATTTTCCAAGAGACAAAGGAATTGTGAAACTCCCAAGATCCTTCAACTTAGGAGGAAGTTTACTGTGAACTCTGGCACTGCACTCTTCAGTAAGTGCAATTGTTTCGAACTCTGCATGTCTTCGTTTGTTTGCCACAATATCTCTGAGATACCTTGCATACTTAGGCACTTCCTGCAAAATTTCCACCAAAGGCAAATTCACACTTACTTGGCTCAAAATATCTAGGAATTTCTTGTACTTAGCATCATCTTTTTGCTTCTGCAGTCTTTGTGGAAACGGAGGAGGTGGCCTAGTCTCAATTACTAGCTCGGTTCCTTTATCATCTTTCTCATTCCCCTCAACTGGATTGGGAACTAATTCTCCTTCAGGATGAGCTGTATTCTTCTTTTTCTTTAGAGCTTCTTCTAATGCTCTTCCATTTCTCAAGGTAACCGCATTGACTTGAGCTTTAGGATTGGGCTCCGTATCACTAGGAAGAGCCCCTATTGGTCTGGTATTTTGGGCTCTGGCAAGTTGGCCCACGTGGTGCTCCAAATTTCTCAGTATTGCGGCTTGAGCCTGCTGATCAACCATTATTTTCTGATTGAAAGTTTGTTGATCTGCTATTAGTTTCTGATTGAGGGCTTGTTGGTCGGCCATCAATTTCTTCATCATCTCCTCAAGGCTAGTTTGTTGTTCAGCCTGAGGTGGTCTGGATTGTTGTTGAGGTGCTTGAGGTCGGTATTGATTATGATTGCCTTGATTTCCACCCCAAGAGAAGTTTGGGTGATTCCTCCAGTTGGGATTGTAGGTGTCCACATACTGATTTGTTTGGCCTCGATTGCATTACCCACAAAATATACAGACTCTGGATTTGTTGGGCATAGATTGCTCATGTGACCCTCTCCACATACTTCATAAAATATTTGAACTTGTTGCACTGGCTGGGCTTGTTGCTTGTTAATGATCATGGTCATCTAATTGACTTGGTTGGTCAGCGTAGAGACCTGTGCTGACAATGTTGAGATAACATCTAATTCAAGAACTCCTGGTGATTTTTGTACCATGTTCCTACCCATCTCTCCTTGCCAATCTGGATTGCTTTTGGAGAATTTGTTCAATAATGCATAAATTTCATCGAAGTTTTTCTCCAATACTTGACCTCCAGCTGTAGCATCTACTACAATTTTTGTTTGGGGATGGAGCTCTTCTATGAAAGTGTGAGCTAACACTTCATTCGTCTTATTGTGATGAGGACAGTCTCTGAGTAGCCCCTTGAACCTTTCCCAAGTTGAGTATAAAGATTCCCATGCTTTCTGTTTGAAGGCAATTATCTCACTTCTGATCTTTGCAGTTTTGCCTGAAGGGAAGAACCTTGCCAGAAATTTTCTTGCCAAATCGTTCCATGATGTAATGGAATTAGCTTGTTCTGCCTTTAGCCATTGCTTAGCTTCGCCCAACAGAGAGAATGGAAAAAGTGTGAGCCTCACATTATCTAGAGTGACCCCGTTAGTGATATAAGTATCACTAATCTCCAAGAAGTTCAGAATATGATGTTGTGGATCCTCGTGTGGAAGACCCATAAACTGCCCGTTTGCATGAAGTAGCTGGATCATGCTCTGTTTCAGCTCAAAGTGCCCAGTGATTTTGGGCTTCACTATGCTGGAGGTAACATTAGCAATACTGGGCATTGCTACCTCCTGAACAGCCATATGTTGCTCCTCTGCCATGTTCACATGAAATTGAATGAGTGCTTGAATATTGTTTGTATCCCTTGCTTCCCTCAACCTCTTGTGAAATGTTTTCTCAGGTTCGGGGTCAAATCCGTTGAGTCTGTCCTGGCTTCTGACCCTACGCATTCAATCAAAGTTTCTGAGATTAAAGCAACAATCAAGTAACGTTAAACTAGACGAAATAAACAATTAAAGCAAAAACTAGAAAGTAGTTTATATTCAAGTCCCCGGCAACGGCGCCAAAAACTTGTTGCTCCCAAACGCACACGCAAGTATACGTGGTCGACAAGTAATATAATAATAAATTGAGTGTTGAACCCACAGCGACTTGTGTAAACTACTCACTAAATCGCTAAAATTGTTATTCAATCCAGCTAAATCAAAGTCCAATAATATGATTTTATTATACTACGATTCTAAATAATAACTAAATTATCAAGTAATGAGTTGATTGTTGTGTATTTAGTAGAGACAAGTATTCCAGGGTTGTGATCGATTCACCATTCATATTGTGTTATCATTAACTCTCCTTTTCATATAATTCACTCATGGTTGATAATTAATCGATAAATGCTCTCATAGCCTTCTCCCGAAGTACTACTCACCTATTCTCAATAGATTAACGCCTATATTCCTATGAAATCAATCTATTAAGAATGCACTAAGATTGCGATATTTAATTAAGCAAGGTGACTAGGTATATTCCTACCCTAACCACAAATCCGCTCCCCCTAAGGGTTAAGATCATGCTCTTTTCAATTCTTTTCTAATCTAAACACGGCTTTCCCAAGCATAGCATAGATAGTAAATAGAACCTAACTGCTGGCCAAACAATTAAGCAATTAAACACAGAATTGAAGAAACAACCATATATTGGTGAATTATAATCAAGGTCAAGCTAATATCAAACAACAATATTCATGGCTAAATCACAACCCCAGAACAATGGGTGTTTAGCTACTCATGATGTAATCAAACAATTGCATAAGTTTTGATTAATTGAAAATATTGGAAAAGATTAAGAATTCTGAGATGTTCTTGCTCCTCAATGTTTCTTGTGTGTATTTTTGCTCCAAAGTGCATCTCTCCTTCAAAAATAGGTTTAGTCTTGCTTTTATACGTGTTGGATAGGTCTAGGGCCGAATAAACCATGTCCCGGGCAAAATAGGACACAATCCGTGTCAACAACGCCCATCCCGGTGCCAGGCGCCCACCAGGGCGCTGCCCAAATTGTGCATACTGTTTTCAGCGCCACAGGTGGCGCCAGGCGCTGCCTGTGGCGCCCAAATGGCTTCTTTTTCCGATTTTGTTCGTTTTAGCTCAAATCTTGCACGTTTCGCTTCCTGAATCATTCCTACAAGTAAAAACACTTCAACTTAATATAAATCATAGCATTTAACATTCCAAATTCACGAAACAAGAGTAAAATATGAGGCGATTTACATAGAAATATATATACTTTAAGCTAAACATCATTTCCCCTGCGGCAATCTATTTTCACCTTCTTTATGTTAGTTATTAGACTAATATACCGAGACATGGGTTCGCATTGGTCTGGTACTGAAAAAGGTTTATCAATTTTGAAATCGGAGGTTGTATCAAAGGTCCTAGGACCACACTTCTCGACGCTAGGGGGCACTACATTTTTGCTCTTAGACGAGTGTGACGAAGAAGGGGCTTCCCCTTTTTGAGGTACTGTCTTAGAAGTTTTGGCCATGGTTATAACGAAGTCTCAAAGCAAATTGACAAAGAAGTGAACTCAGAAGAAAGATGAAAACAAGAAACTGTTAGCAAAGATTTGAAAATCTGAAGGTGTTGCAAAGGTTTAAAAGATAGTGGATTGGCGTATTCATAAGTCATATAGGTGAATTGGAGGAGTTGAAAGGGCTATCAATAGCAATTCGTGGGCTTTTCGAGAACCGTGCTTGACAAGACCCCTGTACAACTTTTTTGTCACGTTATTTAATGATCTCTCGTGGCTGACGTCATATTAGGGGTATCTAAGAGGCAAGAATTCAAGATCGTTTCTTATCTTTTCATTCTAAGAAACGCGGGGACTATCTGTATACAGCCAAAATTGGGGAGTTCGACTTTGGGGCTACTATGCCGCTCCACGCCTCACCTCGAAGAAGGCCGAAGTAGAGCGTGAGGTGTGACCCCGGGGTGTGTCCCTCGAGGGAGCATATCGAAGGCTCACTATGATCGACCTCGGAGCAGTACAATCAATGATCATCATGGAAAGGCGGGAAAATTCCCAAATACACGTGGATTAGAGCTGACCAGGTCTGCAAGAATAGTACAAATCCGTACTAAGTCATTATACAGCTGTACCAATAGTATTTCCTCGTTATTATTAGACATGTACTATGTTGGGATTCCCCCTCATATATAAAGGGTACCCTTGTCATTTTGTAACACACACAATATCGAATACATAGAACATTCTCTGCTTTTCTTGCCCAAACATGCTCAACAATTTCTCTACAGCTTTATTGCTCCTCATTTATTAAATTCATTTATTGTTCATCATTTGTTCATTTATTGTTCTTCATTTATTACTCATCATCAACCTTTAAAGGCTGCCCTCGAGGTCCCATATCGCTGAGCTTGAGGCCCTCAACCTTGTGACCACATGAGTTTGCTTATCATTTCTTTCTCATCTACACTAAGCATTATTCGCCTAACAACTAGTATTAAGATAAATCACGTATTTTTAGAACCACAAATCAAATATAATTGTAAATACCATTTTCAAGGTAAACACTATGATCACTAACTTTACCAATCCTCAAGGAATAAGAATATAATTAGAAATACCTACGGATGTGGCCTAGTGATCAATGAAGTGGATGAGAATCATGAGGTCTCATGCTTAAATTCCATTAGAGACAAAAAACATTAGGTGATGAATTATACATGTGTATGTGAGCACGTGATTTTTGCCTCACACGAATTACTCCAAAAGAATTCCCAAAATTAGGTCTTTTCTTTAATTATGTGTTATTCTAGGAATTACTGTGCGATTTTTCTGATTGTTTGCATATTTTTGTGTGCATATTTAATTTTATTAATGCATTAAAAATACAAAAAATATAGCATCTGCACTTAGGATTTGATTCTACATTTTTTGGTTAGTTTAGTAAAATGTTGTTTTACAAAAATGAAAAATTCACAAAAAATAACGTATTTTTTGCATTTTAGTGTTTAATGTCAAATTTTGCGATTTTCTTTTAATTTGGTATTAATTATGTGTGATAATTATTATTTAGAGATAATTAGTATTTTAAGATAATTTGGTTTTTTTAGGATTTTAATTTTTAAAAGAAAAAGGAAGAAAAGAAAAGAAAAAGAATTAATAAAAGGGAGGAAACTAGATCTGGGCCAAAAATCCCCAGCCCAAGGACAAAACCAGTCCAAAACCCATTAGAAAACCGTCCAAACCCATTCGAACTGGCCCAAATAGCCCAGACCCGTCTCCAGCCTCAGCCAAACAATGTTGTTTCAGGCGTTTTAATCTGTACCGTTGAAATTAACTTGATCAAAAGGTCCCCAAGCTTTGACCCAACCCGACCCCGACCCGTCTCCCCTACCCAATCCAGCCCCACCCAACCTAAACGACGCCATTTAGAACCCTTTTTGATCGGAGCCGTTCATTCCATTCAATCCAATGGCTCGATATCAATCATCCATTTAATTACCCAAAACCCTTACCCCTATCCCAAACCAAACGCCCCATCTCTCATCCCTTTAGAGATCAAATGTAACACCGCCGCACACCACCCTCCTCCGCCCACCGGAAATCGCCTCACGGCGGTTCCAGTGGCCCAAATCACCCTATCTTTACACCATAGAATCCCCTCACTCCCCTCTTTCTGACTCCACAAACTTTATCCCTCGAATATCCCTGGAATTCCTCGAAATTTCAGATCAAAGATCAGACCCGAACCCTAGTTTCGGTGGCCTAACCAGCCCCAAAATAATACCACAGATCCACCACGACCCCTCTTTCCAAATCCTAGATTAGTTTCCTTCGAATCTTGCCAGAATCGTTCGAATCTCAAATCTATGATCGAACCCTAAAAGTTCAAAATCGATTTCCGATGAACCCAATAACATGCATTGATCCAGACCTCTAATATTCATCATTAGAAGGATTGATTCACTACAAAACCGATGCTGCTCATTTGTTCTTGACAAAGAACAAATGATTGGCATCAGTTTCAGATGAATCAGAGTATCGAGTGTAATTTCAAGTTTAGCCGGTAAGTTCCCTTCATTATTTCTGTTCATTTAGTGTTTGTTTCATCTCTATCTCTTCTTCTTTTCTACTTTGTGTATCTTAGTTGTTTGACTTTGGATTAAAATTATAATAGTTTCTTCCTATTAGGTTAATTTGTTTGTTCGTTCATTTCTGTCCATTTTTAGCTTTTATTTTAATTCCTAAAAAAAGGATTGTGCCCTGATTTTGGTCTATCCATTCTGTCTAGTTTTAGGTTTGTATCCAGCTTCTGTTTTAGTTGTTTAAGCTCATGAGTTTGCCATTGAATCAGTAGGTTTCCAGTTTTCAATTTAGGTTTATATTATTCTAATAGGCAGCATATTAGTATCCTCGTGATGTTTTAATTCAAAGGTCGAATCTCAAATAGGCTCTTCATTGTTCGTTTCTTGCTAATGTCAGTTCAGATTTTTCATATGAAGGGTTATTGTTGATTCTATTTCAATGCTAAACCTATTTAGGTTTCAGAAACTGATGCCCTTTGGTTCTGGTTGCCTAGCAATTCTGTAAATGTTGAGAACTTTTAGAGATTCTAATTGAATAATTAGGAACTTAAGGGGTAGTCTGGGAATTATTCAATAAAGGAGATTGTTTACCTAACTTAGGAAGCTTCTCAATAGTGGTAGGGTAGAAATTGCATTACTGAATTAATTAAAAGCACTAAGTTAGTGGATAGTTAAGAAATGAAAAATAGAATTGATAATGGGAATGACACTAATTGAATGCCTATTTAAAGGCTGAAAATCAGAGAAAAAAAAAAGAAGAAGAACATTCTGAGAGGGATAGACACTAAGTTCATACAAAAAGAGGAACAGTCTGGTACTCTAAAATACATAGATTCTGAGACTCTAAAATACTGAGAAGAGTTAAGAGAACATTCTGAGAACTCTAATGAATAACACTGTTTCATTGAGTTATTGGTGATTTATGAAGTTTCCTTAGGGATGAAACAAATTTTGGATAGCTGATAGTTGAAATGAGTTGAAATCAAGACGGTTTATGGTCTTCTGGTTAATTTGCTTGGATTAAAACTATTTTTCCTGGGTTGTTATTTCATTTTTCTAGATTTGAAACTGGTTGAAAACTACTGCTGATTGCCTGCTGCTGACTACTGTTCTTGCTACTATTCTGCTGCTAATTCCTTATTTCTCTTGTTTTCCTATTACATTCCAGGTATGCACTGACTCTTGAATGTGACATATGAGGTGCAAAATGTGAAAGCCATGTAATCAGATTGAATAGAAATAACAAACACTAGCTTTTGTTGTCAAATAACTACTGAATTCATTATATTTTGTCCATGTGTCCTCCAATTTAGTTTCACTATGTATATTTCATTCATGTTGTCAGTGTTGTATGTCGTCTTGAGGTTTGTATTTGGGGATTGTTTGAATACTGTTCAGGTTTGAGAATGTCTTTAGGCTTAAGATGATATGTATAAGTTGAAAATTATGATTCCTCTAATCTGATTTGGTTAAGTCTTGATGAACTTTGGAGATATTCTTTTATAGTCGTATTTAAGTATCCATCATATTGGTTCTTTATGTATTTCTCTTTAGCAAATCTGATATGCTCTGTTTTTCCCATCCACTAGCTTCTTGCATGCTATATTGTTTTCCATGGTCTGCAGAATAGCTTAGCCACTTCAGTTCCGGTATCCTGCCTTGCACTACCCATGTATGAATGACTTGAAATTCATAAAAGCTTTCAAAGGAATGTTAGGTTTAATCTTAAACTTGAAGAGTTCTCAGATTAGCTTAACTCTTTACATCGAGTTGTTTTCCTTTCAGGGGGGGGAATAATTAAAAGCATATGAATCCATTAAAACGTGTTATCCTAAATGGAATTCAGGTTCGCTTATTTAACAATCTCATGAGGTATTGTCGGTTACTGAATGCATTAGAATGAGGTTTAATCAAGTGTAGAATCTTGCACAATTACTGTTGTTAAATCAGTCATGGGATTACTTCGAATAGGATAGTTCGATGCCCAGGTTTCCCTTCTGTGAGCTGCAGGGACTCGATTGGATGTGCTTGTATTTGCAACCTGTTTGGGCCTGTGATTCAAGCCCACTTTCACTTGATATAGGTGTTTCGCATAAGTAATTGTGTTTGTCTTAAATCAGACTATGAATTTTTCAAACCATTTCTTAATTGATTTGATTTTTCTTGGGGTGGTTATGTTCTCTTAGATTGCTAGATGAAAAAAATTGTTGAGTTTAATTAGTTGAAGTTCATAAATAATTTCATTAGTTTAATTCTTTGTCCTCCTATAGTTTTCAACTGAATGGCTTTATTTGGTCGAGCGAATGTGGGGATTCATAGAACTGGGCCTAACGTTGGCCCAATTGAGGAAGCTCATGACAGACTTGGCAGTTTGTCACCTGTTTTTTTTATCTTCTCGTCCTTTTAAAAATGGGCTCCTCCCAAGCCAAGTCTCAGAAGGCATTCATAAAAAGACTTGTGTATTTCATGGACTTGAATTTGTTTAATTTTGCTAAATCCATCCTTCGTCCATGCGAGGGCATCTTTGTTGGAACAATTCTTGTTTAATAGCTTAGTCATTTGACGCAGGATCAGCTACCAAGTAGACTCGATTTTCAGTAATTAGTACCCCTTCAATACCTTTCCTTCAACTAGTTTCCTTAAAGTGAATTGGGGCAAGCCACATTAGAAAAATAATAGTTATGGCCCTCCAAATTTTAGTTTGATTAATCCTTTTAATTTAGAATTAAGGTGTGCTATGCCAAACAAAAAATGATAATTGCATGGCTCTCATTTAATTAATCTTGTATTGATCCTTAGAATTCGAGGCGTGCCGTTTAGTAAAAATTCCATGGCCCTCGCAAATTGCAAATGCGTAGTCCTTTTAGGCGCGTTATTTATAATAATTGACTTCCTTAAACTCGGGTGTGCATTTCATGTGACTCAAATCCAAATCCTAATAACGTTGAATAAAATGTGTTTCGGATTGCGGGTGCATTTCATGTGGCGCGATCCAAAGACATATTTTAGACGATGTTAAATCTTCTTAAAAAAATGCGGTTAAAAGTTAAAATTTGCACATAGGTTCAAAATGTTCTAAAATCAGATAATTAAGCCAAATATGACAGTTGAGCGACCGTGCTAGAACCACGGAACTCAGGAATGCCTAACACCTTCTCCCGGGTTAACAGAATTCCTTACTCGGATTTCTGGTTCGCGGACTGTTAAACAGAGTCAATCTTTTCCTCGATTCGGGATTCAACCGGTGACTTGGGACACCATAATTATCCCAAGTGGCGACTCTGAATCTTCAAATAAATAGATCTCGTTTCATTTGTCACTTTAAGTTGGAAAAAACTCCCTTAATACCCCATTCCGAGGGTGTAGGAAAAAAGGAGGTGTGACAGCTCTGGCGACTCTACTGGGGACCGAACCCAGAATCTCTGGTTCAGGGTTCAGAATTCGAGCTTTGATGAATTGTTATACTTGGCTTTATCTATTATCTGATTTTATTACATGTTTGAGCCTGATGTGCTAAGTGTTGCTTTTACCGCTTTGATATTATCTGAACTGTATATAAACTGCTACGAAACCCTTCTCTTCTCTATCCCGAGGAGTGCACGCTGGGCGTGACTTCTTTCTGTTAGTGTCATATCCCAAATAGAACGAAGTTCGGACAAGTTCCAAAGCCGTATGATCTTTTGGTTACCGGTACGCAGCCCCCCTCGGCTCGAGTATAACAAAGCCTCATGCCGGATCCCTAGTAGGAATGCTTATCTGCATCATGTGCATTTGACTTTGGAGGCTCAACACAAGGGTTGGGTCTGTCTAGGACAGGTGTACCAAAAATGAAAAAAAGACCAGCCTGATGTATCTTACTTGCTACTTGCTTCGGATTTGCATGTTGACCGGCTTTTGAATAAAAGGGAAGAGTTTGGAAAAGAAAATAGCAGTGTGAGGGCTAAGGGAGGTAATTACCTGTTTTGAAAACCTATGTCCCAAAATATACCGAAACTCTGCCGAAATTTTGGAAAAAAAAACAAAAAGAGAATTTTTAATGTTTTCAAGAAGGAAAAAAAAAGTTGGTTTTTTGCTTTGTCAAAAATTGCCCGAACTACGCCAGTTTGATTCTCACCGGATGTGGGATACGTAGGCAACCCCCATCGAGTCCAACTTCCCTTTTTGCAAAAATAGCCCAAAAGAACAAAAATTTTATTTGAAAATAATTAAGTTGATGTCGTTCTTGTCAAAATAGCCGAATGTCCCCAAAATGGCGCCGGAAGGCTGCTTTTGCAAGAACAGTCGCCTTTGGTCATTTTTCAAGGTTTTGGCCAATTAGCCAACACTGCCTTAAAATCTTCGTCCTCGAGGTGTTGAAAGACTGTATTTGCAAAACCGGATTTTATTTTTATTTGAAAAAAAACATAAACTATGTTAACTGTGTTTTTGAGTCAAATGAGTCTTGATTTTGCTTAATCACCCTAATAAATGTGCAGAATAAGCACGAGTCCAAGTTTGCCAATAACAGTTAGGAACAAGATCCCTTTGGAGTTGCATATGTGGTGGGAGGATCTGGGAAAATCAGAGTAAGATAAGGTCAATCTTCATTTGGGGGATCTCACCGGGTTGTTGAAGATCAGACCTAGAGGAGATATCATAAAGGCTTTGGTTACGTTTTGGGACCCGACCCATAACGTATTTCACTTCTCGGATTTTAAACTCACCCCAAACTTGGAAGAGATAGCAGGTTATATGGAAAGTACTGAAGGTCTGAGGCATAAGTATCTGATTGCTCCAAGAGCCGTTAACTCTCAAATTCATGGATTTGTTAAAGATAAGCAAGGGAATCCCATATTCCGAGTTAAAGGGCGATTTTTACACTCTACGTTTTATATACTAGAGGTACGGGCATGTAGGAGGGTTCAACGATCCGGAAAGCGGGGTTTGTAGCAAAGGGAATCGAACAAAATGAGATGAGCATAGGCGTTTCACTTTCATGGTAGCTTTCTTAGGCCTTGTGGTGTTTCCCTGAAAAGACGAGAATATCGATTTGCGGGTGGCTGGAGTCATCAAGGTCCTGATTACCAATGCCAAGAGCACTCTTGCGCCTATGATAGTGTCTGAGATATACCGAGATCTCACAACTTGTAAAACTGGGGCGGATTTCTTCTAGGGATGCAATTTGCTATTACAAATGTGGATGATCGAGCACTTATGCCACCACCCTCAGTATATGAGTTATGGATCCACAGAGAAAAGTTGCATTGAAGAGTTCAACACAAGGGTTTCAGGGTTCAAGTTGCCAGAAGGGTTTAGAGATTGGGTATCCCGCCTTCGCTCCATCACTGCAGGACAAATAGAATGGACACTGGGTTGGCTCCCTATTGAAGAAATTGTGTATATGCCCGCCACTGGTCCTTACTTCCTCCTAATGGGTCTTCGAGGTATTCAGCCTTACGCTCCCTACCGGGTAATGAGACAGTTGGGAAGGTGTCAGGTGATGCGCCCAGATGAAGATCTTAGTGTTCATGCAGTCGAGGTTAGTTCCGATGGTCAATTTCATGAAGAAACAGTTCGTTCTATTTGGAATGAATGCCAGTATTTGACAGTGAACACTCGAGTGCGTGACTTATCTAAAGGCGAAGTCTCACCCACCTATCTTGCCTGGTATAGAAAGAAGAACACTGCAAGGGCTGAACCAGAACGACCAGCCAAAAAGCCTCACATTCAGGAATTCGTTGAGGCATCGCAAGAACAGTGGGATGGGTTGGCCAAGGAGAATGAGTACAGGGCCACAATAGGAAAGTTGCAAAAACAAGTCAAAGAACTTTAATTCGAGAAAAGCTTGCAAGCCGCGACAGAGGAAGGTGAAAAGAAAAAGCTAGCCAAAGAAAATGAGGCCCTTCGAGCCCAGATTCAGAAAATGAAAATAGCGGCAGAAAACCCCGCCAGAAGTGCCAAAAAAGAAAAACTTATAGATAACTTGAGGCAGAAAGTGGGTGAATATAGTTTTGATCTGAACAAAGTAGAAAGTGAACTAGCCAAGGCTAGGAAGCAATTGGCTAAAAAAGCGGAGGAACGAGCGTGCCTGGTTAAACAGTTGAAAAAGAAGACGACAATGAGGTCACGGGATTAAAGAAAAGGGTCATCACCGCGAAGAACAAAATGATCAAACAGGCGAAAGACTTCAAGGCTGTAAGAGAACATTGTTATACAGCAATGGCACAATTAGAAATAGATTTACAACAACTTCAAGAGCAAAATCAAGTAGCCGAACAAACTTTGGAAGCCAGGGCCCAACAGATTAGGCGTTTGTTGCAAGAAAAGGGTGTCATAAGAGAGAGAGTCAGAACCATCGCTGACTACATTATTGTGAAGTGCCAAGCCTGTGAGGATATGACTTGCACCACCTTCTTCGCGGCAGTGATGACATTTGTTAGACAAATAATGAGTGACTTGGAGAGGCTTCAAAGGGATCTTGCATATCGGCCCGTGGCGAGACTGAATGATGTCCCGCGGGCACAAAGAGCATTAATGTATTCATGATTTTCATTTGAGTCTGTACTTTCTTTCTGCTAGAGTCTGTCAGTTGTTTTCGAGTCTGTATTTTCTTTCTGTTAGAGTATGTTGGTTTGTTTTTGAGTCTGTATTTCGTCTTTTCATTAGAGTCTGTTAATTTCTTTTTTGAGTCTGTCAATAATCAAAGCTTTTGTTTTTATGAAAATTGAAAATCCCAATATTTTGCTATTTTACATCTATTTCCCCCAGAACTACGCTCGATCTGATTCATGCAGGGTCATGATACATAGGCAATCTCTATAGGATTCGACCACAACCAAAAGGAAAATAGGCATGAGTGACAGTAAAAGGAGATGTCATAAATAAGAAAAAGCTGGGATGACACAAGCAACCAAGCAAATGCATGATAGAAATGACTAATTGCCTAGGTGCATTGCATTCCTATATGCGGTTGCTTATTTGTTAAAACTCTAATCACTAACAAGTTTGGTTGTTGTTTCCATAATTCAAGCAGTTAGTTCACCTAAGCATACTGTCAACCCACCCATACCAAACCAGATCCAAAGGTGAAATAATCATGTCTATCCCAGATGTAGACACCAGTGTCATCGAAGGAGAAGAGTTGGACGTTAACGCCATGAAAGAAGAGATGTACAAATTGAAACAACAAATGGCCGAAATGTATTAGGCATGGGCTAAAGGACAACCTCCATCAGCTTACCCGGCTAACCCTACCTTCACTCCACCACCGACTCAAACTCAGGATCATCCTGCTACCGATCTATCCCCGAGTTTTCCCATTTACCAACACTACTGGGGCACCACTTCTCATACGCTACAGTCTCCACCCCCTAAACCAATTCCATACCATCCTCCACCAGTAACTCTTGTCTTCATAACACCTCCACCAGCTACACTCCACAAATCTCCTAGCGAGCCTATGTTCCAGGCCCAGGACAACCAATACTACCCCTCGGAGCCTACTTTCAAAGCTCCAGAAACCCATTCCTATACTCCTCGCTTTGACCTCCCGATAGAAGCTGATAAACTAGTCAAAAATCCCAAATAGGAGGAGATGTTCAGGAAAGTTAGAAGCTTAGAACAATCATTCAGAGACATGCGGGGATTGGGAGGGCAAGTAAGCGTGGCCTACAAGGACCTATGTATGTTCCCGAATGTGCAATTACCTGCAGGTTTCAAGATGCCCAAGTTCGATCTATACAATGGGCACGGTGATCCAGTAGCCCACTTGAGGGGTTTTTGCAGCAAGATGAGGGAAGCAGGAGGAAAAGATGAATTGTTAATGGCTTACTTCAGTCAGAGTTTGAGTGGATCAACATTGGAATGGTATACCCGCCAAGACCATGGAAGATGGTACACATGGGATGATCTGGCGCAAGCATTTGCTTGTCACTTCTAATACAATCTTGATATCATTCCAGATCGACTGTCCTTGACTAAAATGGAGAAGAAACACAGTGAAAGCTTCAGAGAATATGGTTTTCGATGGAGGGAGCAAGGAGAAACTTCAGAGAATATGGTTTTCGATGGAGGGAGCAAGCAGCAAGAGTAGATCCCCCAATGAAGGAAAATGAGATGGTAGCTTACTTCCTACAGGCTTTGGAACCTACTTATTATGGCCATTTGGTCTCAGTTGTGGGAAAGTCATTCAACAAAGTGGTAAAGATGGGGGGCATGGTAGAAGAGGGCCTCAAATCGAATAAAATCATGAGTTATTCGGCTATCAAAGCGACTACTCAGGCTATTCAGGGCGGCATAGGAGGGATTGGGAAAAAGAAGAGAGAGGAAGCAGCAATGATTGATTCAGGAACTTGGTCCGGATCCAGAGGTTCACCTTACCACTACAATCAACCTCGACCCCACCAACAAACTTATCACCACAATCCACCCCAACACTACTATCCCCTACCAGAACCTCATTTTTCCGTCCACCATGCACAAGCATACAACCAACCTCCTGCCCACACTCAATGGCGTGCTCCCGTCCTACAAAATACTTATCTACATCCACGAGCCTACCAAAACACTCCCGGACCAAGTTTCTGGCCTAGTCAAGCATTCAAGGGTGAAAGGTTGCAGAAAAAGAAAACCTTTACTCCGTTGGGAGAATCATACACTAGTCTGTTCCACAGGCTAAAACAGCTAGATATGCTCAGGACGATACAGTCCAAACTACCAAATCCTCCTCCAAAGAATCTTGACTATACTGTCAGCTGTGAGTATTGTTCTGGTACTCCGGGTCATGATACAGAGAAGTGTTGGCACTTGAAAAGTGCGATAAAGGAGCTTATTGATACCAATAGAATTGAAGTTCAAGCTCTCGATGCGCCCAATATTAACAGGAATCCAATGCCAGCCCACCAGGAGGCAAATATGATCGAAATAGTGCATGCGGAGGGAGAGCCCAAGAAGCCAACACAGACCATCATAATGATTCGGTCTAGTGGAGTCAAGATAGATGAACAATCAGCAGGTGAGAAGTTGGTGCTCAAGCCGAGCAAAAAGAGTGTTGAGCCAGCTGTGGCAGTTGAGAAAGGGTCTTTGAGCAAGGTTGCAACAAAACAGGAAGGGATAAAGGTGATTGTACCAGGAGCGGTCAGCCTGCCTGCCATAATCGTAGAAGGTGCCCGCACAGATCGGGTTATTATCAAGCCAGTAACCCAGTTACCAATAATCAACAGCAAGACCGTTCCTTGGAATTATGAACGAGTGGTAGTGATGTACAAAGGGAAGGAAGTCAAAGAAGAAGTCTGTGAAGCACAGGGTTTAACTCGCTCGGGAAGGTGTTTTACTCTCGAGGAGTTAAGAAGAGCAAAAGATAATCCGGCACTGGTAAAGAAAGCTGTAACTGAAGAGGAAACAGAAGAGTTTTTGAGGAAAATGAAAGTGCAGGACTATTCAGTTGTAGAGCAGTTGAGGAAAACGCCTGCTCAGATTTCATTGCTCTCATTGCTAATCCATTCAGATGAGCACCGTCAGTCACTGATGAAAATCTTGAATGAGGCCCATGTTCCCGACAAGATCTCGGTAAACCATCTAGAGAAGATGACAAACAAAATATTTGAGGTAAATAGAGTTATTTTCTCCGATGATGAGTTGCCCGTGGAGGGTACCGAGCATAATAGGGCACTTTATCTGATGGTAAAGTGCGAAGATTCTATGGTTACCAGAGTTCTGGTCGACAATGGGTCTAGTGCGAATATTTGCCCTCTCTCCACGTTGAACAAGCTGAAAGTGGACAATGATAGAATTCACAAGAATAGCATTTGTGTTCGGGGGTTCGACGGCGGGGGCAAAGATTCAGTAGGTGATATAATACTGGAATTGACAATAGGGCTCGTTGAGTTCACTATGGAATTCCAAGTGTTGGACGTGGCAATTTCTTAGAATCTTTTGCTAGGGCGACCTTGGATTCATGCCGCCAAGGCAGTACCGTCTACTTTGCATCAGATGGTTAAATTTGAATGGGACAGACAGGAAATTGTGGTGCACGGTGAGGATAATATGTGCGCCCAAAGTGATGCCATCATACCTTTCATCAAAGTTGAAGACGACAAAGGGCCATGGGTATATCAAGTCTTTGACGCAGTATCAGTTGAAAAGATCCCAGAGGGGAAAAGCATTCCAGTTCCTAAAGTAACAGCCGCATCAGTCATGGTGGTTTCTGAGATGTTGAAGAATGGCTTCATACCTGGCAAGGGTTTGGGTGCTTCGTTGCAGGGCATCGTACAGCCAGTGTCTCTGCCCAAAAACTTAGATACCTTTGGTTTGGGGTTTAAGCCCACAGCTGCGGATGTAAGAAGAGCTAGAAAGTTGAGGCAAAGGGCATGGGTCCTTCCAAAGCCCATCCCGCGGCTATCCAGATCATTTGTTAGGCCTAGTACCAGAAAGTGCCCAACAACAATGGTTCCCATTTTATTGATTGATGTTGATGGAGATTTAGATAAAGGGTTCGAGAGGTTGTTCAGTGATGTTAACATGGTGGAAACTGGAGAAGGATCAAGTCAAGCGGATGTGCAATTCATTGGGCCAAGTGCAAAGATCAGTAATTGGGAAGCTACTCCTCTTCCTACTCGAAAGGCGCTTTGGTAGTGGGATTTGATTTTTCTTTCAGTTTATCTCGATTATTCCAGGGTTGTAATCCAGATTCTATGTTCCGTCTATTTGGATGTGTTAAACCTTGTTATCTTTAAGACTCAATGAAATGCAATTTCCCCTTTCTATGTCATTCCTGATAATTTCCTTTTTATTTTTCTTTTCTTTTCTGTACAGTTCTTTTTACGTTGGCTCTATTGACATGCCATGCATAAGGAATCCTCAGCCCAGTCTTAAAAATCAATCTAATTCAAAAATAATAGTTCAAGAAGTAGATTGTGACTACGAATCAGAATACGATGAGGATGAAGCCTTCGAAGAGATTAGTAAGGAGTTAATTCACTTCGAAGAAAAACCCAAACCCAACCTGAATGAAACATAAGTCATCAATTTAAGGGACACAGATAATATCAGAGAGACTAAAATAAGTGTCCATCTCGAGCCAAAGATCCGGGAAGAATTAATCAAAGCACTCATCAAATACAAAGATGTTTTTGCATGGTCGTATGATGACATGCCGGGTTTGAGAACTGATTTAATGGTCCACAAATTACCCACTGATCCAACGTTTCCTCCCGTCAAGCAAAAGTTGAGGAAATTCAAAACTGATATGAGTGTGAAGATTAAAGAAGAAATCACCAAGCAGTTGGATGCAAAGGTTATTCGGGTCACTCGATATCCTGTTTGGTTGGCTAATGTCGTGCCTGTGCCGAAGAAGGTTGGCAAGATCAGAGTATGCGTCGATTACCACAATCTCAACAAATCAAGTCCGAAGGATAACTTCCCACTACCCAATATCCACATTTTGATCGACAATTGTGCCAAGCGTGAGATTGGATATTTTGTGGATTGTTATGCCGGGTATCATCAGATTCTAATGGATGAAGAAGATGCAGAAAAGACGGCATTCATCACGCCATAGGGAACTTATTGCTATCGGGTAATGCCATTTGGTTTGAAGAACGCCGGGGCAACTTACATGAGGGCGATGACTACTATGTTTCATGATATGATACACAAGGAGATTGAGGTATACGTAGATGATGTGATCATAAAATCAAAGCATCAGGCCGACCACGTCGGGGATTTGAGGAAATTCTTCCAGAGGCTTTGTAGGTACAACCTCAAGCTTAACCCTGCCAAATGCACCTTTGGTGTTCCATATGGAAAGCTATTGGGATTCATAGTCAGCCAGCGAGGCATCGAGTTGGACCCATCAAAGATCAAATCCATCCAAGAATTATCGCCTCCGAGGAACAAGACTGAGGTAATGAGTCTATTAGGGAGGTTGAACTACATCAGCAGGTTTATTGCTCAGCTCACGACAACTTATGAGCCTATTTTTAAGTTGCTGAAGAAGGATGTTGCGGTCAAGTGGACTGATGAGTGTCAAGAAACATTTGATAAGATAAAAGGATACTTGTCAAACCCACCTGTGCTGGTTCCCCAGAACTAGGGAGACCTTTGATTCTTTACTTGACAGTCCTGGAAAATTCATTTGGTTGTGTATTGGGGTAACATGACATCACCGACAGAAAGGAACATGCCATCTACTATCTTAGCAAGAAGTTCACGGCTTATGAGGTTAAGTAAACTCACCTGGAAAGGACATGTTGCGCCCTAACTTGGGTAGCACAGAAATTGAAACATTATTTGTCATCCTACACTACTTACCTTATTTCACGCTTGGATCCATTGAAGTATATCTTTCAAAAGCCTATGCCGACAGGAAGACTTGCGAAGTGGCAGATTTTGCTCACAGAGTTTGACATCATCTATGTGACTCAGACTGCAATGAAAGCCCAAGCATTGGCCGATCATTTGGCCGATAACCCGGTCGATGATGAGTACAAGCCATTGAAAACTTATTTTCCCGATGAAGAGGTGATGCATATCGACGAACTGGAGAAGATTAAAAAACCAGGTTGGAAACTTTTCTTTGATGGGGCTGCCAATAGGAAAGGAGTTGGAATAGGGGCTGTGCTTATTTCTGAAACAGGGCATCACTATCATGTTACGGCTCAGCTTCGGTTCTATTATACCAGCAATATGGCTGAGTACGAGGCATGCATTTTGGGTTTAAGGCTAGCTGCAGACCCATGTACAGGAAGTCTTGGTCTTGGGAGACTCGGATCTTCTGGTACATCAAATTCAAGGAGAAAGGGAAACACGAGATTTGAAGCTCATACCGTACCGACAATGTTTCATGATCTTTGTCAATGGTTTCGATTAGTGGAGTTCAGGCATATTCCGAGGGTCTATAATGAGGTTACCGATGCTTTGGATACCCTGGCATCAATGTTACACCATCCGGACAAAGCTTATGTCGATCCTCCGCATATTCTAGTCCGAGACCAGCATGCTTACTGTAACATGATAGAGGAAGAACTTGATGGTGAACCATGGTTCCACGATATCAAGGAGTACATCAAAATGGGGATTTATCCAGCGCAAGCCACGGGGGATCAAAATAGAAGAATTAGACGATTGGCAAGTGGATTCTTCTAAAGTGGAGGAGTTTTGTATAAAAGAACACCAGACCTTGGATTATTAAGGTGCATAGATGCTCGACAAGCTACGACTGTCATGTCCGAAGTGCATTCGGGAGTCTGCAGACCACATATGAGTGGATATGTGCTGGCAAAGAAAATTCTCCGAGCAGGTTATTATTGGCTCACCATGGAGCGAGATTGTATCAATTTTGTGCGCAAATATCATCAGTGCCAGATACACAGAGATTTGATTCATTCTCCACCATCGGAATTGCACACAATGTCGGCACCATGGCCTTTCGTTGCTTGGGGCATAGATGTCATTGGACCAATTGAGCCAGCAACATCCAATGGGCATAGGTTCATTTTGGTAGCCATTGATTATTTCACCAAGTGGGTCGAGGCTAAAACTTTCAAGTCTGTAACCAAGAAAGCAACGGTTGATTTTGTTCACTCAAATATCATCTGTCGATTTGGAATCCCAAAGGTGATCATCACGGATAATGGTGCTAATCTTAATAGCAATTTGATGAAAGAGGTATGTCAAAAGTTTAAGATTACACACTGCAATTCCACCCCATATCGTCCCAAGACGAATGGAGCAGTTGAGGCAGCCAACAAAAACATAAAGAAGATACTTCGGAAAATGGTAGAAGGTTCCAGGCAATGGCATGAAAAATTACCATTTGCGTTGCTGGGTTATCGCAATACTGTTCGTACTTCAGTAGGTGCAACTCCTTATTTGTTGGTATATCGAACTGAAGCAGTGATACCTGCGGAAGTTGAAATCCCGTCCCTTCGGATTGTCGCTGAGGATGAAATTGATGATGATGAGTGGATCAAAACCCATTTGGAGCAGTTGAGCTTGATTGATGAAAAAAAATTGGCAGATGTGTGTCATGGCCAGTTGTATCAAAAGAGAATGGCAAGAGCATACAACAAAAAGGTGCGTCCCCGGAAGTTTGAAGTGGGCCAACAAGTGCTGAAACATATCCTTCCACATCATGCTGAAGCAAAAGGCAAGTTCGCCCCGAATTGGCAAGGGCCATTTATTGTGACTAGAGTACTGTCCAATAGTGTTTTATGTTTAACAAATATCGAAGGAAAATGCATACCATGGCTATCAAGTCTGATGCAGTCAAGAGATATTATGTATGATTTCTTTGGTTCAATTGTTGATTATTTCTACTTGGCATTGTTTCGAAGATTGGAATGACGAAGGAAATTTGTTCTGTTATCTACACACTCTACCCATTATTTCCCCTTTTGAGCCTTATTTATTTTATTTCATACCCCTCTTTTGGAATCAATAACGAAAAAGAGAGAAAAGAAAAAAGAGAGAAAAGAAAAGAAGCGAAAAGAGAAAAGAAAACAAAGAAATTCAGGTGTGAACTATGTTTGACCTGATTCCTGTTAAGGATATGTAGGCATCCTCATGGCTCTGTCATAGTAAATAAAAGTCAAAAGATCCCCAAGCAAGAAACTGGGACAGAAGTTGTGTTTGTAATAAGAAATGTGATTCCAAAAGTTGTAATTCTGAACCATTTGAAGTTGTTTTGAGCCCGTTTTATACCCTTTTCTTTCCAAACATATCCAAAAATCCATATTGTTGTCCAAAGAAAGACCTCCCGATCAGTCTTCGAGAGATTTCAAGTCAAGCAATGTAAATATAATTCATATAAGAGGTAACACTCCAATTTAAGCAAGAGAAATCAAAAAAATGAGAGAGTCTTATTTGTGAAAACCCTCATGGGCACCATGAGACGACGAAAGCTGAGAGAAAGTAAAAATGAGAGAGTCTTATTGGTGAAAACCTTCACATGCACCATGAGGCGACAATGAATCGAGGAATTAACAAATGAGAGAGGTTTGTCGGTGAAAACCCTTCAGGGCACTGCAAGTCGAACAAGGTCCGTAAGTTGGCGGAAAGTAAATTGAGTTGTGGAAATCTTGGAGTACAAAGTAAAACAATTGAAAAGGAGATTGGTTAAATAGACTAGGCTGATTAATCCAAAATGCATACCATAATCATCGGTGCCAGTGACTCCCCTCAGATAAGTTTCTTTTCCTATCTCCAACAGTCATCCAAATTTGGATTTTTCTTCTTTATTCTTAATTCCCAAAATCATCGCATTTCATTGCTGTTAATTTTACTCCTCTAAATCTCATCCAATGTTAGCCTTGTAAGAAGGAATTTCAGAGTTTACTACCAGTTTCGAAATTGCACAAAGCAAAATACGGCTAAAACATGCCGGAGATAATATGATGAAAAGTGGGACATAGGGTGTAAGCAAAAGTTATATCGGTGAAATGGTTCAGTAATGTCATGGGAGATGTACAAGTTCAGGCAGAAAGGTCGGAAGTGGATAACAACAGTTGGGGGATCCTGCAGTTAAGGATCATTCAGAAGGTCAAAACAATCTTTCGACCAGTTCGAGGCAGTCGGTCGAAGCAAAGCATGGCAAAGAGAAAACCATCCCCAGCAAGAACGCCATAACTAACCACCACGTTTTAAACTGACAAGATTTTCTTTGATTTGAAACAGGGGCAAAGATGGCATTTGTTAGAAATCATTTGTAAGGAGAACAAGTACCAGGCAAGTTTGATTGCAGAATTCTCAGGACCCTCCTGGAAAATGGGACCTAGTTTAAAAATCAAAACAATCGTAAATAGCAAAATCTAGCATAAATGTACCCCAAAGGAATATAAGTTGGTTTCAAAGTTTGCATGTTTAAGATAGGATTCAATTAGGAGTTCTCAGGACCCTCCTGGATAATGGGACTTAGCTTTAATTCGAAATATTCATGAGTACAATATCTAGCATAAGCTCTACTTTGTGAAAATATAAGTTGGTTTGAATTTTTCATTTTTTAAGACAAGACTCAATTCGAAACTTCAGGACCCTCCTGGAAAATAGGACCTAGGTTAAAATCCAAAACAATCATTAGTAGTAAATATAGGACAAATGTGCACCAAGAGGAATATAAGTTGGCTTCAAAGTTCGCATAAGAGTTTTCAGGACCCACCTGAATAATGAGACGTAACTTAAAGTATTCCATTAGATAAGTAAGTGTTGTTATAAGAGAGCACAGTTTAGCGTTGAAATTGTCATTCGTAGGATAAGCTTTAATTCGAAATATTAGGACCCTCTTGGATAATGGGATGCAACTTTAAGACTGTTTTAGATAACAAGATTCGACGGAAGTCATACCTCTAAAAAATATAATGTAGCTTTAGAAACTTACTAGAGATTTTCAGGACCCTATTGGATGATGGGATATAGCTTGCAGTTTGTTAAAGATATTTGGTAAAAGGATTCAATCAACACTTACAGATGCGCCCGGTTACCAAACTGGGGCAGAAAATTTTCTTTTGTTATCTATTTTGTTGAAGTCAGATGCCCGTCCGAAGAATAGGGAAGAACAACACGGATATTAAAGATAAAAAGCAGAGAATGACCAAGTAATCAGGGGCCCACCTGGAGAACAAGGGAAAACAAATCAAGTTTCAGGGAAGATTGGCACAAGTATTGGTAATTAGGCGCCCACCTGGAGAAACGAGGGAGACCAAGTCAAAGAAAGGCAGTTGCAAGAAGAAGATGATTCAAATTTTAGAAATCAGGCATCCACTTGGAGAACAAGGAAAAGCAGTTGAATATTCAGTAATCAGGCGTCCACCTGGAGAACAAGGAACAACAGTTCAAGTTTCAGCAATCAGGCGTCCACCTGGAGAGCAAGAGAGAACAGTTCAAGTTTTAGCTTTCAAGTTCTTATTGATATTTGGAGCCCACCTGGAGAACAAGGGAATACATTTCAAGTTTCAGCAGTCAAGAGCACACCTGGAGAATAAGGGAATACATTTCAAGTTTCAGTAGTTAGGAGACCACCTGAAGAACAAGGGAATGCAATTCAAGCTTCAACAATCAGGCGCCCACCTGGAGAGCAAGGGAATACACTTCAAGTTTCGGCAATCAAGCGCCCACCTGGAGAGCAAGGGAATACAATTCAAATTTCAAGTAATCAGGAGCCCACCTGGAAAACAAGGGAATACAATTCAAATTTCAAGCAGTCAGGAGCCCGCCTGGAGAACGAAGGGAAGAAGCAATTCAAGTTCGAGTAATCAGGAGCCCGCCTGTAGAACAGAGGATAGGCAACAATGGTCAAAGGAAGACGTTTAAAGGTTCATCGATGAGATGCCCGCCTAGAGGAAAGAGAAAGCATCTCAAAAAATACAATTCAAGTCAACAATAAAGGAACTTCCGTTGGAAAACACGAGTCGATGAGGCAACAAGAATCACAAGATCAAGCTTGAGAAGTATAGAGTAGATCTTTGTAATGCATAGATCATATTTTAGTCTAGCTTCTTTATTTGTCATGGTGTAATAAGGAGGTCAGTAAGCAGTAGTAGCAATAACAACAACAACAACAGTAAAATCACAGCTTCATGGTAGTCCCAGCTACCGAAAACTTCCCTAACTACATTGACCTGATTCCTTTATAGCCAAGGATATGTAAGAAACCTTTAAAGCAGAGGTTCGGTCAAATCTTTCAAAAAATGCTTCCCACGGAGTATTCAAACGGGCAAAAATCGCTCGTATCCGCTCACTTTATCTTTGCACGAAAACTCTTCATGTTTCCGGGCAAAGAGGGGCAGCTGTGAGCACGTAATTTTTGCCTCACACGAATTACTCCAAAAGAATTCCCAAAATTAGGTTTTTTCTTTAATTATGTGTTATTCTAGGAAAACTGTGTGATTTTCCTGATTGTTTGCATATTTTTGTGTGCATATTTAATTTTATTAATGCATTAAAAATACAAAAAATATAGCATCTGTACTTAGGATTTGATTTTACATTTTTTGGTTAGTTTAGTAAAATGTTGTTTTACAAAAATGAAAAATTCACAAAAAATAACGTATTTTTTGCATTTTAGTGTTTAATGTCAAATTTTGCGATTTTCTTTTAATTTGGTATTAATTATGTGTGATAATTATTATTTAGAGATAATTAGTATTTTAATATAATTTGGTTTTTTTTAGGATTTTTAAGTTTTAATTTTTGAAAGAAAAAGGAAGAAAAGAAAAGAAAAAGAATTAATAAAAGGGAGGAAATTAGATCTGGGCAAAAAATCCCCAGCCCAAGGACAAAACCAGTCCAAAGCCCATCAGAAAACCGTCCAAACCCGTTTGAACTGGCCCAAATAGCCCAGACCCGTCTCTAGCCTCAGCCAAACGACGACGTTTCAGGCGTTTCAATCTGTACCGTTGAAATTAACTTGATCAAACGGTCCCTAAGCTTTGACCCAACCCGACCCCGACCTGTCTCCCCTACCCGATCCAGCCCCACCCCAACCTAAACGACGCCATTTCAAACCCCTTTTGATCGGAGCCGTTCATTCCATTCAATCCAATGGCTCGATATCAATCATCCATTTAATTACCCAAAACCCTTACCCCTATCCCAAACCAAACGCCCCATCTCTCATCCCTTTAGAGATCAAATGTAACACCGCCTCACACCACCCTTCTCCGCCCACCGAAAATCGCCTCACGGCGGTTCCGGTGGCCCAAATCACCCCATCTTTACACCATAGAATCCCCTCACTCCCCTCTTTCCGAATCCACAAACCTTATCCCTCGAATATCCCTGGAATCCCTCGAATTTCAGATCAAAGATCGAACCCGAACCCTAGTTTCGGTGGCCCAACCAGCCCCAAAATAACACCACAGAACCACCACGACCCCCTCTTTCCAAATCCTAGATTAGTTTCCTTCAAATCTTGCCAGAATAGTTCGAATCTCAAATCTATGATCGAACCCTAAAAGTTCAAAATCGATTTCCCATGAACCCAATAACATGCATCGATCCAGACCTATAATCTTCATCATTAGAAGGATTGATTCACTACAAAATCGATGCTGCTCATTTGTTCTTGACAAAGAACAAATATTTGGCATCAGTTTCGGATGAATCTGAGTATCTAGTGTAATTTCAAGTTTAGCCGGTAAGTTTCCTTCATTATTTCTGTTCGTTTAGTGTTTGTTTCATCTCTATCTCTTCTTCTTTTCTACTTTGTGTATCTTAGTTGTTTGACTTTGGATTGAAATTATAATAGTTTCTTCCTATTAGGTTAATTTGTTTGTTCGTTCATTTCTGTCCATTTTTAGCTTTTATTTTAATTCCTAAAAAAAGGATTGTGCCTTGATTTTGGTCTATCCATTCTGTCTAGTTTTAAGTTTGTATCCAGCTTCTGTTTTAGTTGTTTAAGCTCATGAGTTTTCCATTGAATCAGTAGGTTTCCAGTTTTTAATTTAGGTTTATATATTATTCTAATATGCATCATATTAGTATCCTCGTGATGTTTTGATTCCTTGTTAAAATGATTATACTAAATATGTCAAAGGTCGAATCTCAAATAGGCTCTTCATTGTTCGTTTCTTGCTAATGTCAGTTCAGATTGTTCATATGAAGGGTTATTGTTGACTCTGTTTCAATGCTAAACCTATTTAGGTTTCAGAAACTAATGCCCTTTGGTTCTGGTTACCTAGCAATTCTGTAAATGTTTAGAACTTTTAGAGATTCTAATTGAATAATTAGGAACTTAAGGGGTAGTCTGGGAATTATTCAATAAAAAAGATTGTTTACCTAACTTAGGAAGCTTCTCAATAGTGGTAGGGTAGAAATTGCATTACTGAATTAATTAAAAGTACTAAGTTAGTGGATAGTTAAGAAATGAAAAATAGAATTGATAATGGGAATGACACTAATTGAATGCCTATTTAAAGGCTGAAAATCAGAGAAAAAAAAGAAGAAGAACATTCTGAGAGGGATAGACACTAAGTTCATACAAAAAGAGGAACATCCTGGTACTCTAAAATACATAGATTCTGAGACTCTAAAATACTGAGAAGAGTTAAGAGAACATTCTGAGAACTCTAAAGAATAACACTGTTTCATTGAGTTATTGGTGATTTCTGAAGTTTCCTTAGGGCTGAAACAAATTCTGGATAGCTGATAGTTGAAATGAGTTGAAATTAAGAAGGTTTAAGGTCTTCTGGTTAATTTGCTTGGATTAAAACTGTTTTTCCTGGGCTGTTATTTCATTTTTCTGGATTTGAAACTGGTTTAAAACTACTGTTGATTGCCTGCTGCTGACTACTATTCTTGCAATTGTTCTGCTGCTAATTCCTCATTTTTCTTGTTTTCCTATTACATTTCAGGTATGCACTGACTCTTGAATGTGACATATGAGGTGCAAAATGTGAAAGCCATGTAATCAGATTGAAGAGAAATAACAAACACTAGCTTTTGTTGTTAAATAACTGCTGAATTCATTATATTTTGTCCATGTGTCCTCCAGTTTAGTTTCACTATGTATATTTCATTCATGTTGTCAGTGTTGTATGTCGACTTGAGGTTTGTATTTGGGGATTGTTTGAATACTGTTCAGGTTTGAGAATGTCTTTAGGCTTAAGATGATATGTATAAGTTGAAAATTATGATTCCTCTAATCTGATTTGGTTAAGTCTTGATGAACTTTGGAGATATTCTTTTATAGTCGTATTTAAGTATCCATCATATTGGTTCTTTCATGTATTTCTTTTTAGCAAATCTGATATGCTCTATTTTTCCCATCCACTAGCTTCTTGCATGCTATATTGTTTTCCATGGTCTGCAGAATAGCTTAGCCACTTCAGTTCTGGTATCCTGCGTTGCACTACCCATGTATGAATGACTTGAAATTCATAAAAGCTTTCAAAAGAATGTTAGGTTTAATCTCAAACTTGAAGAGTTCTCAGATTAGCTTAACTCTTTACATCGAGTTGTTTTCCTTTCGGGGGGGGGGGGATTAAAAGCATATGATTTCATTAAAACGTGTTATCCTAAATGGAATTCAGATTCGCTTATTTAACAATCTCATGAGGTATTGTCGGTTATTGAATGCATTGGAATGAGGTTTAATCAAGTGTAGAATCTTGCACAATTACTGTTGTTGAATCAGTCATGGGATTACTTCGAATAGGATAGTTCGATGCCCAGGTTTCCCTTCTGTGAGCTGCAGCGACTCGATTGGATGTGCTTGTATTTGCAGCCTGTTTGGGCCTGTGATTCGAGCCCACTTTCACTTGATATAGGTGTTATACATAAGTAATTGTGTTTGTATTAGATCAGACTATGAATTTTTTCAAACCATTTCTTAATTGAATTTTGATTTTTCTTGGAGTGGTGATGTTCTCTTAGATTGCTAGATGACAGAAATTGTTGAGTTTAATTAGTTAAAGTTCATAAATAATTTCATTAATTTAATTCTTTGTCCTCCTATAGTTTTCAACTGATTGGCTTTATTTGGTCGAGCGAATGTCGGGATTCATAGAACTGGGCCTAACGTTGGCCCAATTGAGGAAGCTCATGACAGACTTGGCAGTTTGTCACCTGTTTTTTTATCTTCTCGTCCTTTTAAAAATGGGCTCCTCCCAAGCCAAGTCTCAGAAGGCATTCATAAAAAGACTTGTGTATTTCATGAACTTGAATTTATTTAATTTTGCTAAATCCATCTTTCGTCCCTGCGAGGGCATCTTTGTTGAAACAATTTTTGTTTAATAGCTTAGTCATTTGACGCAGAATCAGCTACCAAGTAGACTCGATTTTCAGTAATTAGTACCCCTTCAATGTCTTTCCTTCAATTAGTTTCCTTAAAATGAATTGGGGCAAGCCACATTAGAAAAATAATAGTTATGGCCCTCCAAATTTTAGTTTGATTAATCTTTTTAATTTAGAATTAAGGTGTGTTATGCCAAACAAAAAATGATAATTGCATGGCCCTCATTTAATTAATCTTGTATTGATCCTTAGAATTCGAGGCGTGCCGTTTAGTTAAAATTCCATGACCCTCGCAAATTGCAAACGCGTAGTCATTTTATGCGCGTTATTTTTAATAATTGACTTCCTTAAACTCGGGTGTGCAATTCATGTGAC